>NC_142416.1:2857500-3043750 GCF_059516105.1 Syngnathus floridae | reverse complement strand
AATATGAGTTTGCTATGCCAAATTTTAAGATGTAACAGCTTGAGCAATATCAATATTTCTGTTTAAGTTGGAGGAACCCATTATTATGTTAAGTACTATTATGGGTTGAGATTGATCTTTATTAGACAAGATATATGTGATTAATGCTGCAATGTTTTGTCCAACCTGTATTTAACATTGGTGTTCCATCCATACCTGAATATATTAAGTTGAGAGGAGACATTAAGGGCTAGTAGGGAAAGAACGAGCAAAACAGGAAACACCTGCATCCGGTGGCTGTCGGGCGCAGTGGTTGCTGCTTGAAGCAGGGTTGCCAAGACAACCAGAGGTGCAGGGATTCTGACTTTTCATCTACATATTCCAATGAGGTAATGCCAGAAGCCTATAAATATGATGCCCGAATGCAGAGCGGGCGCTTCTTCCTAGTCAGGGCGTTAGCCGTGACGCTGCCCGGAGTAAAAGAACGAAGATGGATTTTTCATTCTTTTTGAGATTGAACCAAAATCTACTAAGATGAATTTCCAGAGTCTTCGAATTGGACTTGGTCAAATTTTAAGCTTCGAGGAAGGGCAGAGGAGACAGCCGCTCCGGGTGGAAAGGGGAAGTCGCCAATTTTACTTTTTAGGCTACGCTCCTCACGGCCGGAACCTTTCCTATTTTATAAACAGAATTCGGATTTTGGAACAAAGGAGAGCTGATCACTCGACTTGTTCAACCAAATAGGTTTTTAGACCTTTAGTCTCCTCTTCTGTTTTGAGTGGGTGAGTCTTGTTTTCTTTGTTTTTTTTCGACTTGTAATTCTTTTGCTTGCTTATTCATTAAATCTTTTCTTAAACCTTAATTCGGTTATTGATTATTTTGTAGTAACTATGTTGAGCATGGTTTTATATGCAGTAATTACAACTTTAAAATGTTTTTATTCCCCTATCGTAGTCATTCTTTAAAGCCGTTCAATTCTTTTTAAAGTGAAGACAGCTTTAATCCTTAACATCAGGAATTGTCAGATCTGGTTCGAAGTAGTTATCTTGAGCTCAGCTAGGGCGAGGGCGCTCTAGTAAATTAACGAATCCTTGAGGTCTTAACAAAGACATCTAAAAATATCCGTAACATAACAAGAGCTTCAAACAGAAAAAAGGGGAGCCATCAATACGACGCGGTCATTTCGAAGTCTTGCCTCGAATTGAGTTACTCGGCTCGAGCTTCGGGTGAATTGAGAGGGATTGGCGTCATAAAGAAATTAGATTGATTCTGGTAGAGTCAATTTAACTCGGGTGGTTAGATTACGGACGAATCCCCTTACCCCGGCTGGTCCAAACCCGTTACCGGGAAGCCGGTGCCACTTTGATAAAAATTGTGCGTTTGACATCTCTTAAAAATGGTAATTAAGATTAAAAACCTCATGCGGCGACTTTATATGCATTTTTTCTAACAGCCATCGGGGGGCTCGAGTAGAAAATGCAAGAGTGAGAGAGGTGGAATATATGCATCGAGGAAGACAGTAGTGGCGCGTTGTGCACGAGGAAAGTTAGTGTAAACAGAGCCCAAGGATGGAAGACACTGGAAGGTGTGCGTATGACGCAGCTTTCAAGTTCAAAGCCATTGAGCTGGCTGATGAAGAAGGGAACAGAGCGGTTGCACGTAAACTTGGAATAAATTAATCGATTTAAAGTGGCCCTCCAACTTGAATGGGAGGCTTGGATACCCAGCGGCGAGAAATCGTTTACAAGAACTGGACGCATGCGAAGAGCAACTTTCGCAGAAGTCTGCCAGTGGATCCTGACAGCGTGGAGCAGTGTGAAAAAATCCACGATCACCAACGGGTTTTGAAAAGCTGGTCTGCTGCATGACGGAGAGAAGAGCACAAGCTCAGGAGTGAAGAGGGCTCAGGACGAGAGTGACGATGAAAGCGAGAACGAAAGACAGAATGAGAAAGAGCGTTGCGACATACATCTGGCGCTATTCCAATCGGACACCGAGGAGGAAGATTTTGATTTTTGTTTCAGTGGACAGCAGCAAGACAAAGACAGTCAGTGACTTTGTTGACTGGTATGTTGTTGGTTTTTTTTACCCGCCTAGTTAGTGCTGTTACTTCCGTGTTTACAACAAAATGTTAATGCGATTAAAACTTTAGCCCAGCTAATGCTGTTACTTCCGTGTTTACCACAAAATGTTAATGTGATGAAAACTTTAAAAAGGCTTTCTGTAAACTGTCTTTCTTTGTAAGTAACTCGTGCGTACGTGCAGTTTATAGTCCGGTGCAGCTTATATACCGTATTTTTCAGACTATAAGTCACATTCTATTTCATAGTTTGGGTGGGGGGGAGCGACTTATACTGAGGAGCGACTTATATGATCATTTTCTCAAGTGAAACTGCGATAAACGAACCGCGATGTAGCAAGGGATTACTGTAATTTGAATTTCAAGTGACGTCAGTAGTGCGGCGCGGCGGTTGTTTACATAAAGGAAAAAGATTCGATCACAGGATGACGAAGGGCCCCACGCACTACCGGCATCATTAGCGGCTTTGTTTGTAAGTGACACGGAGGACGAAGAGTTTGAAGGATTTAATGATTTGGAGTGACACAGAAGGTTTGAAAAACTATGAAGGCTTTTACGCACGCCCGGTCCTACTCTACGGAGCTCTCTTTCACCTCCGTGGATTGAAGTTGGGGGCCGGTGCTCGGCCGGGTGGCTGTCTGGGGATGGTGCATGGGGCTCGGACATGGCTTTTACGCACGCCCGGTCCTACTCTACGGAGGTCTCTTTCACCTCCGTGGATGGAAGTCGGGGCCCGGTGCTCGGCCGGGTGGCTGTCCAGGGACGGTGGATGGGGCTCGGACATGGCTTTTACGCACGCCCGGTCCTATTCTATGGAGCTCTCTTCCACCTCCGTGGCTGGAAGTGCCACCTGCGGGTTTGCATGTCCACGCCGCCACACGCCTGGAAGTCGACGCCGGTGCTTGGGGCCGTGTGGCGGTGAACTATTTATGTTATATTTGATATATTTTATTTCATATAGCAACTTGTATATGTTTTTATCGTTACAGTTCAGTAGTTGTTGGCTCGTTGAACTCTTGTTTTGTTAAGTAAAGAGACGTTCACCAAACCCACGTCTTTCCTTATACTTTGTTAACGCTACAATATAATTATATATTAGATCTGTGGAATAACGACGAGGCTAACGTCAGGGCGCACGCGCGTCGTTGTTGACAAAGGACGAGGACTTTGATCGATGGATTTAACGATTTGGAGTGACACAGATGGTTTGATAATATTATTGCTTATATAATAGTTATTTGATATATAATTTATATATCGTTATATGGGCCTGTGGAATATTTTGAAGTGCAACCGCCGTCAGCGGCGCACACCCGGCATTGTTGACATAAAGGACGATCGATGGATTTAATGAATTGGAGTGACGCAGATGGTTTTATAAACGTGTTATTTATGAAATAGTTATTTGAATAACTCATTAATAACTTAATGTTACGTCAGGCCCGTTCTCAGCTCTTCGTTTGTGTTTATGTCACGTTATCATACCTACATGTCGTCTAGCCCAGGGGTGGGCAAACTTTTTGACTGGCGGGCCGAATTTGGTTCTAAATTTTGATCGGGGGGCCGAACCAGGAGGAGATGGATGTAGTGTTTGTGTGAAGTAATAGAAATGACATGTAAAGGTCATTGCATAAAAGGTTTGTACTTTTAGTAGGTAGTAAAGTATGGATATTCGAAAAAGCTTTTTGAAAACAAATGCATTTATTAACAGCATTAAAAAAATATTTCACCCAAAAACTACTATCAGTGATTCTCATTAAATACGACACTGTTATTATGAATAATAGTTTCCATCACTTCAGCGCCTGCAGGTCAGATTTATGAAATATGTTTATCTAATGAGGCGAAATCACATCAAACATTCTGACCAAATACATCATCCTGAAGAATCAGTGAAAGAATGCTTCTAAATAAAGTAATAAAGATATCAATACTATTGTTGGTCTCCCTTTTTTGCTCGTGCATCATGGTCTGGAGTAAAATTTGTTGTGGTAATTCTTAGGATAGAGTCGAGGTGTAGGTCCCTTAACCTAGAGCTGTGACGGGCTTTGTTGACGTTCATGTGGCGGAACGTCTGCTCACACACGTAGGTCGAGCCAAATTGTCCTCTTTTTTTTTTTTAAACACTCGGCACTCAGTGTCCACCTTTCTTTTCCTTGGGCCACTCATTTTAGTGGAAGGATTCCAGGGGAAGGTTTGTGGGTGGCAATAACGTAAAACTGTATCTGAAAGCTCAGCGCGCGAATTACGAGAATGCTGACGTCACAGCCCACACTCGAAATTCGGCACTGATGGAAATAGAGCGTGGAGTGCGCCAGGTCCATACTACTTAGTACTTTCTGCTTTCTGACACGGCTTCCGGGAATAAATGCGCGGGCGGGCGCTTCCCCATCTATTGGGGAAACATACGAATTGCAGGGAAAATGACCCCAGAAAAAGTTCAATAATACAATTTATTCAGTTTTGGCGGGCCGGATTAAATGGCCCCGTGGGCCGGATGTGGCCCGCGGGCAGTAGTTTGCCCATCCCTGGTCTAGCCTGTTGTTGCTCGTTCATGTCTGTTTTTGGTGTTGGATTTTGTCGAATACATTTGCCCCAAAATGCGACTTATACTCCGGAGCGACTTGTGCATGTTTTTTTTTTTCACTTCATTGTGCATTTTATTGCTAATGCGACGTATATTCCGGAGCGACTTTTAGTCCGAAAAATACGGTAAGTATAAAACAAACAAAATCACAAATTTTAGCTGTTGTGGCTTATAGCCCGGAATTTACGGTAGTAATAAAACCTTGACCCATTTCTATGATTGCAGCGTCCAGTTTGCCATCAAGCAACGATTACAAATCCCAAAAATTAACTTTTCCTGAATGTCATGTGCTTTGCACGGAACGAGCCAATGGCAAACACACTAGAGAAATGTTAATTTTTGTTTTCTTTGTTAATTTGTCTTGACTGTGATGGCACTGCTGAATAAATCAGCTTGGTGGTGTTTCATGTGGGTCTCAACATAAAAACTGTCTATTTTCAGAGACTTTTCTAACTGAGAGTGGCGTAATAATGTGTACAGTATTTAGATTCTAATTTTGCAGTTGTTTCTTGAACTTTTGATGACTTTTGACTAATGTATTATTTGCTCGAGTTAACTTACCAAAAATCCGCCAGAATTCCTCTTTTTTGCCATGGTACATGATCCACCTGCCACAATCTGTAAAGCATGCGCACGCACGCACGGACGCACGCACGCACACACGCACACGCACACGCATTATTAATTTTACTATCAATAATTGCCTGAATTCTGAAGAATTCCCCAAATTCTGAGAACTCCTGCTATAGTGGCTAAGTGCCACTGTTGTTCAATTTTAGTGCTTTGCTGCCTTCATTTTTGTCTTTAGTAACCAAAATGCATGATCCATTGTTTTGAGATCTGTTCATCCTTCACATAACAGAATTTTTCTTACATTAAGAAGGTAGCTCCATTTTGTCAAATATACAATGAAAAGGCGTTTAGAATCTGAATATGGTAGTTTTACGTCATGTGTAAAACACTAATAATTCATGAACCGGAAAGACATATTGTCGGAAAATATCTAAAAGGGCTTCTATATTCTTTAGATATAGATTAGCTATTTGATAAATTCATCTTTTTCACATTGGTACGTTTATTGTTTATTATCAATGTCACGAATGCACAATATGTATCCATCAACACATATAGTCGTATGCAAACGTTTGGGCACCCTTGATCATTTAAGATTTTTCTTTATAAATCATTGGTTGTTCTGATCAGCAATTTCAGTTAAACATATCATATAGCAGACAAACAGTGATATTTGAGAAGTGAAATTAAGTTTATAGGATTTGCAGAAAGTGTTCAATCATCCATCCATCCATTTTCTGAACCGCTTAGTCCCCACGGGGGTCGCGGGCGTGCTGGAGCCTATCCCAGCCGTCATCGGGCAGTAGGCGGGGGACACCCTGAACTGGTTGCCAGCCAATCGCAGGGCACACAGAGACAGACAACCAATCGCACTCACACTCACACCTAGGGACAATTTGGAGTCTTCAATCAGCCTACCAAGCATGTTTTTGGAATGTGGGAGGAAACCGGAGTGCCCGGAGAAAACCCACACGCAATCATTACTTAAACAAAAGTAGGCAGGTGCATAAATTTGGGCACCCCAACAGAAAACTGACAAATATTTAGTAGATCCTCCTTTTGCAGAAATAACAGCCTCGTCTATAACATAGGGTGCTACTTATGGTGAACTAGGGTTGATGATTGGCCTCTATCCCTTGCATTGTCAGCAAATGTGCTTCATAAACATTGTGTGCAGAATGCAAATGAAAATGTGTGCGGGTATGGGGTGGGAGTGACCTTGTTGTGCCTAAACACAGGTAAAGGATTCCAGAATGCAAGAGAGAGGACAGATCGATAAACTAATGAAAGCTATTCTATTCTCCATCCATCCATTATCTGTATTGCTTGTCCCCATGGAAGTCGGGGGCGTGCTGGAGCCTATCCCAGTCCTTATCGGGCCGTAGGCGACACCCTGAACTGGTTGCTAGCCACAGAGACGAACAATCATCCACACTCGCACTCACACTTATGGGAATTTGGAGGCCTCATGAGCATGTTTTTGGGATTCGGTGCGAAACTGGAGGACCCGGAGAAAATGCACGCAGGCACAGGGAGAACATGCAAACTCCACACAGGGAGGGCCAGAGGTGGAATCAAACCCGCGCCTTTTGGACTGTGAGGCAGTCGTACAAACCAGTATTCCACCGTCTCGCCCCTATTCTATTCTATTCTATTCTATTCTATTCTATTCTATTCTATTCTATTCTATTCTATTCTATTCTATTCTAAATTAAAGTCAAATGTTAAGACAACAACTGTTACTCAAAGCAACTTTGCAAATTTGCAGACGATGTCAGTAGTCACCTGAGCATTTCTCCCCTGCCCACGCAAAGGCTTTAGTGACGCGTAAGTAGCATCTGTGCATATGAGCGTGCATATTGCAGATGCATAGCATATACGTATATCTGATTTACAGCCATGTACAAAAAAGAATCAGGTTCACATTTCAAAAAATTGTCCTTTTCAGAATGCATAAAAAAATCAGATACGTGTGCCATATGGGCAAAAAAATTTGATTTGATCTGCAGTTTGAACGTGCTGTCAGGCAGGCCCACAAATAGACAGCTTAGTATGATTCTAAGAGAGGGATTTCATTAAAGGTGAGCAATTTTTCAAAAGGTATCCAGTTAATATCATGTTTCACCATTTTTTTTTCTCGACTGTTACACATTATAAGCAGAGGTGGGCACTTTTACCTCAGTTCGCACAACTGTTTACCAGGAATTCCATCATGGCAGATGGGAAGATCCAAATGGACCGTGTAGGCAGTACCTAATGGCTGGACCAGAGACCTGGAGGAGGCTGCAGCAATTCTTGGGCTTTGCCAACTCCTACCCGGGATTCATTTGGTATTACATTGGTGGCATCTCCTTTCACCGCCCTCACCAGGACTAACTTCACCAACACTAACGTAACCGTTCAGTTGGAACCCAGCGGCCGACCCGGGATTCGCAGCACTATGGTCATGTTTTACTTCCGCTCCCATCCTCCACATGCCAGACCCAGAGTGAAAGGTTGCGGTGGAGATGAACGCTTCAGATGTAGGTGGTTGTACTCTCCAAGCACTCAGCAGCTGACTAGCTCGATCCCTGCAGCTTTTTTCTCGCAGTCTGTCCCCTACGGAATGCAACTACGACATTGGTAACCGCAACCTGCTGGCCAACTGTCATTAGATTTTACTCCCCCCATCCAATGGAATTATCGTCATCCTCACCATCCTTGATAGGTTCAACAAAACCCATCCTCGCTTCATCGGGGGGTTAGGGTTTAGGGGGGGTATGAATCATGTAGATCTGCTTCGATTACGGCAGCATGAAATATATCTGTGAGACTGGGAGGGTTATGGCCCCAAAGAAAGGATGTGGGTCTCGGCTGGAAGAATCACGGATGGACCAGGCTCTTATCTCTGAGTTCCACTGTCTCCATCCTGACTAGCCCTCCATTCGGGGAGCGCGGCCAAGATGTTTTTTGCACCTCCATCACTGTCTGGTTTGGATCGGCCTCCAAACAAGACAAGCACAGACTGCAACGGACAATAAGGTCTGCAGAAAAGATAATTGGAATCAACCTCCCATCTATTCAAGACTTGTACCTGACCAGGACCAGGAAACGTGCAAGTAACATCTCAACAGACCCTTCGCACCCAGGTTGCAGCCTGTTTGAACTACTCCCCTCCGGACGCCGTTATAGAGCTCTGTACACTAAAACCAGCAGACACAGAGACAGCTTCTTCCCCCAGGCTGTCGCTCTGATGAACTCACACCACTCTTAGAGTCTCAGAGTCATTACTGTGCAATAACATCCTGCTTTCCACACCTTTTTTGTTTACACTGTTTGTACTATGTGTCCTCTCTGCATCCATTGCAGCCTGGTCATCCTAGAAGAGGGACCCTCCCATCTGTGGACTTTTCTCAAGGTTTCTCATTTCCCATAGCTGGAGTTTTGAGTTTTTCCTTGCCCTCTTGGGAGTTTAAGATCTGGGGATGTTTGAGAATATCTTTCGTTCTTCACATGTGCTGAGTGTTGTTGTTAGTCACCTAAATGTTGAACAGAGGCTGTGATTTACCGAAGTAAAATTCCTTGTTTGGCACGCTCAATCATGGCGAATAAAAAACTCTTGAATCTTGAATGTTCCTATCGAGTTTCAGCTCAATCGCCTTGCCCTCCGAACGACCAGTTGGCCATGCCTGTCCCTGCGTCGGACCTCGGGCCTGCCCCTGTGTTAGTACCCGCTCTAGATCCCAACCCTGAACTGGGCCCAGTGCTGACATCCAATGCTCTTTTGAGGACGACGCTATGGAAATGGTGCCTTCCGTAGATGACGCCATGGATACCAACAGGTCGTAAGAATTCCGACCCTCCTCTGGTTCCCTTCGCCTGCCTTGGTCCGGTGCCTCAATTTTGGGACTTCTGGAGCCGTCCGTCCCTTGAGGGGGGTGGTTCTGTCATGACTCCGCTCTTAGCCCATAAGTTGGGCAACTTTCCGCCACACACACTGCCAGCTGCCGCTTCCCCCGCGCTAATCCTCAATCACACGCGAACTAATCAGGACCCTTCCTTAACCAGCGCTCATCTCTGTCACCTATTCCTTGTTACGGCCCGCTTGTTTGCAGATGTATGCACTGGATTTCTGTTACTCATTTTCAGTTTGTCTGCGCTACTACTCGTTCCTGCTCACTAGCCATGTACTAAACTGATCTCCGATGCCGAACCCTGCCTGACCTGACCTTGAAAGCTCCGGATCCCGCCTGACCCGACCATGACTGCCTTGACCCGAATATGAATTCACTGTGACTTCCCTGACCGAACGACGCTTGTCCTCCTGATCCAATATCCCCTGCCTGCCTGCCCACCTTTCTGTCTGCCTACCTACCCTGTGAACGCCCAGCTGTGTCCTGGCACCTCTCATCACTCGACCCCAACTATCCCTCAGCCACTGCCCCACTCTGACTCACGTTTCTTCCCAGCCCTCCTTCCCTGCTGCTGCGACCCTGCCTGGAAGCCCATTCTTCCTTTTTACGTTTTGTGCCAATAGCAGGGCACACAGAGACGAATAACCATCTGCACTTGCACTCACACCTATGGGCAATTTGGAGTGCTCAATCAGCCTACCATTCACATTTTTGAGGCGCTGTTCAAAAACGTAAATTGTAGGCTGATTGAGCACTCCAAATCCTGACCACCTGCTTGTCCCCGACCACGATTACACACTGCGTCCTGTTGCCCTGCACACTTGCTCTGCTGTTCTCTCCCGCCACTAGCCAGCTTGCTCTAAAGCTAGCAACCAGATGCAGGTCTGTCCCAGTCATCCATTGGTTCCCGCTCAGCTGCCAGGTTACAGCAGCCCAGCCAGCATTCCAGCCTTCCACTTTCCCTTTATTCAATAAAGTCTACATCATGCTGCACTTGGTTTTCCAGCCCTGTTTGTCACAACCTGTACACCAGTCAGAGTTTGTGTACTGTGCAGTCAGTGATTGTCATTTAGCCTGCTGATGTCAAACAGACAGAGGAAGCTTTGCAAGCAACTTGCATACTTCAAATAAGCATTACACGTTTACATATGGGTGGGACTTGTGATGTGGAGGGCTACTGTACTGGTCTTCACCCCGGACTGGACCTTTGAGTTGCAAACAGTTGTCAAACTATGATGATCCAATGGAGTGATACGGACATAGAGGAATATACTGACTCTGTTACCTCTTACATCACGAAGTGCATCGATGACGTGACTTGCCCGAAATCCGTCGTCACTCGCGTGAACTGGAAGCCGTGGCTGACGGGGGCTGTCCTCAGACTGTTGAGGGCCAGGGACAAGGCTTTCAGAGCAGGGGATGAGGCTGGCTTGAGGACAGCGAGGGCCGACCTGTCCCGAGGCATCAAAGAAGCGAAGAAGGCGTTCTCGTGCAAGGTCTCCACCCATTTCAAGGACAGCAAGGACGCACGTAGCCTTTGGCGGGGCATTCAGACCATCACAGACTACAAGCCCGCGCCGAGGAGCTGTGAGGGCGACGTCCGCCTGCTGAACGATCTGAACCGCTTCTTTGCTCGCTTCGACGCCCAGAACAGCACTTGCCCGCTGAAGACCACTCCCCCCCCACACGAGCAGCCCCTGCGCCTCTCTGCCGACGGTGTGAGGAGGGCGCTTGCCGCTATTGACACCCGTAAGGCGGCGGGCCCTGACAACATCCCGGGTCGAGCGCTGAAGGACTGCGCTGGGGAGCTGTCGGGTGTCTTCACAGACATCTTTAACGTTTCCCTGCAGCAGGCCATCGTCCCCTCGTGTTTCAAGGCTGCCACCATCGTTCCTGTGCCGAAGAAACCTGCACCGTCCTGCTTCAATGACTACCGCCCTGTGGCACTGACGCCCATCATCATGAAGTGCTTTGAGCGGCTGGTCTTGGAGCACATCAAGTCCGTTCTCCCCCCCACCATTGACCCTTTCCAGTTTGCGTACCGTGCCAAGCGGTCCTCTGAGGATGCCATCTGCTCTGCCCTCCACTCGGCCCTCACCCACCTGGAGAGAAAGGACTCATATGTGAGGTTGCTGTTTGTGGACTTCAGCTCTGCCTTCAACACCATTGTGCCGCAGCGACTCATCTCCAAACTCGACGAGCTGGGCCTCAGTACCACCCTCTGCAACTGGATACTGGACTTCCTCTGTCAGAGGCCTCAGGTGGTGCGTGTTGGCGACAAAATCTCCGCCAGCATCACGCTGAGCACGGGGGCCCCCCAGGGCTGCGTGCTCAGTCCATTGCTCTTCACCCTGCTGACGCATGACTGCACTGCGACCTACAGCGACAACCGCATAGTGAAGTTTGCTGACGACACGACTCTGGTGGGTCTCATCACGAAGGGCGACGAGACTCGGTACAGGTCGGAAGTTGACCTTCTGACCACGTGGTGCAGGGACAACAACCTCCTGCTGAACGTCAGTAAGACCAAGGAAATCATTGTGGACTTCCGGAAGGGTCACACGACACACCTGCCGCTGATCATCGACGGTGCTGTGGTGGAGAGGGTGAGCTGCACCAAGTTCCTGGGGGTGCACATCAGTGAGGACCTCTCCTGGTCCGCGAACACCTCGTCACTGGCAAAGAAAGCTCAGCGCCGCCTGTATTTCCTGCGGAAGCTCAGGCGTGCATGTGCTCCTCAGGCAGTCCTGTCTACATTCTACCGTGGCACCATTGAGAGCGTCCTCACCAGTTGCATCGCTGTCTGGGGTGGTAACTGCACTGAACAGAACTTGAAGGCCCTGCAGCACATAGTGAATACGGCTGGTAAGATTATTGGTGCTTCGCTTCCCTCCCTGAAGGACATTTACACCTCCCGCCTCGCCCGCAAGGCAACCTCGATTGCCAGAGATGTGAGTCACCCGGCTCACTCCTTGTTTGACCTTCTGCCCTCTGGGAAGAGGTACAGGAGCCTGCGCTCCCGCACCACCAGACTCGCCAACAGCTTCTTTCTCCAGGCTGTTAGGGCCCTGAACTCGCTACCCCCTTCTGCGTAGCGTGCGGCACTGTTGCGCTAATTTCGGGAATGTCTGCTGTACGCGTTTTTACGCTCCTCTTAATTAATTATTTATTTATTTATTGTTGTGTTATTTATTCATTATTTATTCAGCACGCTTTTGTTATACTTGTTTACTGTTTGTCTGTTGTGAGCCATGTCTTGTCACCGTGGGATAGGGGGGAACGAAATTTCGGTTTCTTTGTGTGTCTTTGGCATGTGGAGAAATTGACAATAAAGCTGACTTTGACTTTGACTTTGACTTTGACTTTGAGTGATGATGGCCACTTGAAGCAAAAGGAGAGGCATTTTCCTGCATATAGTTGTGCAGCCTGTGAGTATGCTGTACTTACTATAGAGAGGCAAAAGAGATGTAATCAATCCTAATTTGTCACCTAACACTGCAGATGTCACAGAGGTCAATCATCATTCCTAATCCGATGTATCAACCTCATAACTCAAAATTTGACAGATACACACAATGTCAATTTAGTCATCAACTTCCTCAATCAATGTGATATTCCATGATTCACATTTGTTGACTTGAAATACTCGAGTGAGATACATACAATAATTCCTGAAACAAGGGGGAGTATGAAGAAATTTGGAAGAATTTGGCCAGTATAAACCAGTAGAGCAGACAGGAACAGTTGGAACAGACCCAAAAGGATCGTCGCTACCTAAAATACACAGTAAAATTATGTTACAAATATTTTTATACTATTATATTATATGGGGATGAAAAATGAAATATGCACAAAATTTTAAATCTTGTGTTTACTCACTGCAGCCGCTTTTATGTCAAACCAGGAGAAGAAATGTTGTCTTCTGACTGCATCTGTTGACATCAGCTCTTGCATTGCAATTTTTCTGCAATTTAGAAACTATATGTAGGGTTAATCTGGAGAGAATTGTTTGTTAACTGTTTTTCACAAAAATACTATACCATTCAAAAACAGAGATGTGCTGATTTTCACATTTTATATTTGATAGAATTTTTAATTTTTGAAAAGACTCCAAATCTCAGCAGTTTATTTTTCATTCCAAAACATAGAGATGCGCTGATTTTCACAAATTTTATATTTTATAGAATATTTAATTTTTGAAAAGGCTCCAAATCTCAGCAGTTTATTTGTTTAAAAATGTTTGATCGTGTTTGAAAAGATTCAATACATGAGATGGACATAGACATAGATTAAACTGTATTCATCCTTTGAAATTGCTCCCTCAGACAATTCTGGTGCAGCAGCATTCATACCACAGCCATACCATAGCACAGTGCTGCTCAAATAGCAAGAACCCCAGGGGGGTGCGGTGCGATACCAAGGGGAGCGCGTGTGACACTAGGGAACATGCTTTTGTTTTGGCTGTACTAGATTAAAGGGTAACTAGACATCCACTGCAGTAGGTGGGAGTGGCGGTATCACTGGAAGAGTGTGTGCAAGGAGTATTCGCTCTATACAGTGTCGAGCAGGGGTCACCAACACGGTGCCTGCGGGCACCAGGTCGCCCGTGAGGACCGCATGAGTCGCCAGCAGGACTGTTCTAAAATTAGCTCAAATAGCGGCGCTTGTCAGTGAGCTGCATCTATTTATTTTACAGTCAAACCTCGGTTTTCGAACGTCCCAGTTCTCAAACAAATCGGAATTCTTTCAAAAAATTCGAGATTTTTTTTGCTTCGGTTGTCGAACAAAATTCGGAGGTCGAACCTCGCGAGATGAGCCAGGAGGACCCGAGAAAACCCAACCGCGCGGCCCGGATGCCGACTGACTCCGTTGTTATTGTATTTTCGTTACTTTGAGGATTGTACTAACCCCTAATCATGCCTCCAAAGAAAGCAAGTGGGAGCAGTAAAGCCATCCTAAAACACAAAGAGTCTCTTAAAGCAATGCGACAGTGAGCGCCCAGTGCGCTGCGGTTGCGCGATCGGACCAAATTAAGCTCCCTGCGCACTGAGGTCCACTTAAATTTTGGAAAGTACATCAGGACTTTAAAAATATTTTCTAAATTTTAACGACGGCTCTGTCACAATAATGCGACCAGCATGGTGCAGTTGCGCGGTCGGCAATGCGCTACGGTTGCGCGCTCGGCGGTGTGCTGCAGTTGCGCGATCGGACAAATATGCGCAAATGCTTAAAAAAGGCGGGTTTTTTTGGTCTTGAAACGGATTACATTTTTTTCCATTATTTGTAATGGGAAAAATTGATTGGGAATTTGACCGATGCGCTTCTCAAACCACCTTCTGGTACGGATTGTGGTCAAAAACCAAGGTTTGACTGTATTTTTGCTATTCTTGTTAAAATCACACTTACATGTGAACTGGAAATGACAATAATAACACATAGTGAAAGCCAAATTGAGCAAATTGGCTATTTCAGAAGTGTGTGTCAAACTGGTAGCCCTTTGCCTTAATCAGTACCCATGAAGTAGCTCTTGGTTTAAGAAAGGTTGGTGACCCCTGGTGTAGAGCGCACGGAACATCCGCACACACAGCACAGAGCAGGCGATAAAAAGTGCATGGAAAAATATTTAACAGGGTTGAAAAGAACGGCGGAGGGAGACGGAGAATTGAGAGTCACACGAAAGCTAAGACAAGTAAATATGACGAAGCGTACGTAGCGCTCGGCTTCAGTACGACCACGATGGGAGACAACGGAAGACCGGTGTGTTTACTGTGCCTTAAAATGTTGGCAGCGGACAATATGAAGCCAAATAAATTAAGGTGGCACTTATAAAGTCATTTATAAGCCCCAAACCCCAATCACGCTGATAAGATGCTTGAGGTTTTTCAGCGAAAACGGGCTGAATATTGCCAACAATCTACCCACTTTGTGAATGCTACTTCAGTCAATCAGCAAGCACTGTAAGCATCATATAAAGCAGCGTACCAAATTGCTCAGTGCAAAAAACAACAAGAACACACCATTGCAGAAGAGCTGATACTACCTGCAGCCGTGGACATGGTCTCCGTCATGCTGCCTCATTTTAATTAAAAAAAACAGCACAAATTGTTTTATTTATTTTTGTTTTGTAGGTTGAAATGTTTTATATATTGTGCTCCTGAGTTAATGTTGCTGATTACTTTGAATTGAATATTATTTATTGCTGTTATTTAATCTAATATTATGTATGTTTATTATTATTTTAGTGTATTTTTTCCAGCATAAAATGGCAGTTGGTCAAGAATGTTTATAGTTTAAATAATTATAATTTATTATTAATTTCAGGCAAAATGATGCACATTGAATATGTTCTCTTACAGACTAAAAGACAATGTTATTAATAGTTACTATTCTTCATTGTAAGTTGATCTTTCTTTTTTATTTATATTTTGTTTTCTTTAATGTTAATAACATGGGAGGGGGCGCGAAATGTTTTCTTCTCCCTAGGGGGGGCATCACAGAAAATTATTGAGAAGCACTGCCATAGCACAAACCTAATACGTGCTCTGACAAGGCTGCCTCTTACAATGGCGCCAACAAAGGAAACCAGTAAGTGCGACAAGATACAATTCATCAAAGCAACAAGACAAACCGCAAAAACAAAGGAAGAAAAACTGCAGGCCTGCTGGTGAGAGGCCTAAATAAAAGACAAGAGGTTCCCCCCCCCACACACACACACACACACAACGTCCAGAAGAACATTCCAAAATACACAGAAAAGCCTCCTCTGAGTCCATGAACCGGCGCAAAGGCAGTTCAACAGAAGATCTCTAGACAACGGTGCGAGCCGATGGACTGTGGCTGTAAGTCTTCCAAACCTCACACAACAGGTAAATGTGTGAGAAGAATCCTGGGCACTCAGGCAGGGTAGATGCAAATGGTACGTATGTGTCGTCACCATGGGCAGGCACAGCAAAAGTCGGACACATCCAGGATCTGGACCTCTCACAGGGGTTGCTGCCGCGAGGCCAATGCGCAAGGTTTGGACCCGGTCAACACCAGCCGGATGACAGGACGGCGGAGCCACGCCAGGCACAGGATAAATATCCACCTGCACCAAGCCGATCTGCAATGGTGGTAGGCTTCTGCGTCGCCGAGCGGACGGCCAAACCCGGTAGGGCCCGACATTGCAGCAGGGCAACATCACATCACAGAGAAATGAGGAAAAACGTGAAGGGCAAAAGGAAAGAAGAGAGAGAACACGGCCGGACAGCAGCGCCATAAAAAAAAAAAAAGATATCATTATTACTGAAGTTCAACATTACAGGGAGTACATGGAAACATGTGATAATCTATTTCTAAGACATGTGGCACAGTTGTGTTAAAATCACATCAGCTGTGTGTCAGTTCAAGAATCTTAATAAAACTGAAAAGACCGATGAAAAGAAAGTAGACTGCGCTTGTGGGACTCCAAATATTTTTCATGTTCTGGATTTTGTTTTTGATATTTAAAGTTTAAACTAACTATCGTCACTAATTCATATGTTTTATATATGAGGGCGCGTTCGGAAATATGCTACAAGTATCTACAAGTTCCATTGGACAGTTTGTTTAGTTTAGAATGGCGAGTTAAATTTGCAAGTGTGTGCGTGTGTGTGGATGTGTGTGCGTGAATTTATGCGTGTCTGCAAGAAAGAGACGGTTACGTGGAAGCTGTGTGTGCGTGTGTGTCTGTGTGCACATGCGCGTCAGAAAGACAAAAAGATGGAAAATGTCACTGGAGCAACCAGGGGTGCAACAGTACACAGCAAAATATTGAGCCGTTCCGGCCGCTCTGCACAGCACAACACACCCTTAATGGATCGCAGGATTCCGGTACTTCATTTTACACGGCTGCATTTAAAGACCACCGTGTATGTGTATGTGCCTGTTTGAGTGAGTAAAATGTCCTCCTCCCTACACAAAGTCATGTTCAATCGCTGTTGTGTTTGGGTTGGCACTGAGGCTCTTGCGCTGTTGTAGCTGTAGGCAGGTCCATCAAGCACGGTTGCAAGGTCCTCTTATCATCAGGTACCGTATTTTTCGGACTAAAAGTCGCTTCGGAATATACGTTGCATTAGCCATAAAATGCACAATAAAGTGAAAAAAAAACATATATAAGTCGCTCCGGAATATACGTCGCATTTTGGGGGAAATTTATTCGACAAAATCCAACATCAAGAACATACATGAACGAGCAACAACAGGGTAAACGATAGGTCGCTAACGTGACGTAAACACAAACGAAGAGCTGAGAACGACCCTGACATAGGATTCAGAGTTATTCAAATACCAATTACATAAATAACACGTTGATCAAACTATCTGTGTCACTCCAATTCATTAAATCCATCGATCGTCCTTTATGGAAACGATGCCTCGTATGCGCCGCGCCGCTGACGTCTCAATATTCTAAATATTCCACAGACCCATATAACGATATATAAAGTATATATCAAATAACTATCATATAAGCAACAATATTATCAAACCATCTATGTCACTCCAAATCATTAAATCCATCGATCAAAGTCCTCGTCCTTTGTCAACAAGGCCGCGTGAGCGCGGCTGACGTCAGCCTCGTTGTTATTCCATAGATCTAGTATATAACAATATTGTAGTGTTAACAAAGTACCAGGAAAGACGTTGGTTTGGTAAACGGCTCTTTATTTAACAAAACAAGAGTTCAACGAGCCAAAAACTACTGAACCGTAATGATAAAAACATATACAAGTTGCTACACGAAATAAAATATATCAAATAACTACACCACCACATGGCCCCAAGCACCGGCGTCGACCGGGCGTGCGTAAAAGCCATGTCCGAGCCCCATCCACCGTCCCCGGACAGCCACCCGGCCGAGCGCCGGCCCCCGACTTCCATCCACGGAGGTGAAAGAGAGCTCCGTAGAGTAGGACCGGCCGTGCGTAAAAGCCATGTCCGAGCCCCATCCACCGTCCCCGGACAGCCACCCGGCCGAGTGCCAGCCCCCGACTTCCATCCACGGAGGTGAAAGACAGCTCCGTAGAGTAGGACCGGCCGTGCGTAAAAGCCATGTCCGAGCCCCATCCACCGTCCCCAGACAGCCACCCGGCCGGGCGCCGGCCCCTGACTTCAATCCATGGAGGTGAAAGAGAGCTCCGTAGAGTAGGACCCGGCGTGCGTAAAAGCCTTAATAGTTTTTCAAACCTTCTGTGTCACTCCAAATCACTCCAATTGGACAAACTGCACAAAATTACACATACTAAATAAGAGTCCATTGTAATATTTTATCTTTTCCATTTGCTTCTTCAATTCAACTCGAACATTTGTCTCAACTCAAACTTTTGTCTGCATGTTGTAAAGAGAATCACAACAAAATGAACTCTGAATTGTGCTTCAGTGAATCATATCGAGGCAGCTAAAAGGAAAGGCTCGTCACACAGTGCCCTTGAATGTTGTATTAGAAGCATGAAAATGCAGTAGAAATGCAAAGACAATTTAGGAGGATGTTTCAAAAAGAACCACAAACACAAGTTCCGTCGAATCAGAGATAAGTTTGAAGCTGATGGAACTGTTCAAAAGGTCTCCAAAAAGCATTCCGGAAGACCACGTACATCGACAAGTCCTACATAGGAAGAAAGAGTACTTGAAACGTTTCAGCCAAGTCCAAAAAAGTCCGTGCGGCACGCCAGTCATGAGGTAGGAATTTCAAAATCATCGCTTCATCGCATCATGAAATGTTGTAAATGGCAAAGTTACATTCCAAGATTTGCACTTCTACTGCATTTTCATGCCTCCAGTAACATTTTAGAATGAATTTTCTTTCTTAAAAGTTTAGTATGGCTGCCATCATTTGGATCGATGGGTTTAATCTGCAAAGAAAAAAAAAATTGAGTTATCAGCTGCTAAAAGGTGTATACATCTTTTGGGACACCCTGTATAAGTCGCTGCTGATTATAAGTCACACCCTCGGCAGAACTATGAAAAAAACTACGGAAAATACGGTACATATTAGTTGATTTCAGTCAAGACTGGAAGGTCACACATTATCACACAGGCTAGGCCAGGGGTGGGCAAACCTTTTGACTTGCGGGCTGAATTGGGTTCTAATTTTGAACGGGGGGCATAACCAGGAGCAGATGGATGTAGTGTTCGTGTGAAGAAATATAAACGAGATGTAAAGGTCATTGCATAAAATGTTTTGGCCTTTAGTAGGTCGTAAAGCATAGATATTCAAAAAAAAGTTTTTGGAAAACAAATGCATTTACCGTATTTTCCGGACTATAAGTCGCTCCGGAGTATAAATCGCACCAGCCATAAAATGCCCCAAAAAGTGAAAAAAAACATATATAAGTCGGTCCGGAGTATAAGTCGCATTTTGGGGGATATTTATTTGACAAAATCCCACACCAAAAACAGTCATGAACGAACAACAACAGGCTAAACGATAGCAACAACAGGCTAAACGATAGGTATGCTAACGTGACAAACACAAACAAAGAGCTGAGAACGGGCCTGACGTAACATATAGAGTGATTAAGGACAACTATTACATGAATAACATGTTTATAAAACCATCAGTGCCACTCCAATTCATTAAATAGCAACAACAGGCTAAACGATAGGTATGCTAACGTGACAAACTCAAACAAAGAGCTGAGAACGGGCCTGACGTAACATATAGAGTGATTAAGGACAACTATTACATGAATAACATGTTTATAATCGGTGTCACTCCAATTCATTAAATCCATCGATCGTTCTTTGTCAACAATGGGTGCGCACGGCTGAGGGCGCTTGCACTTCAAAATATTCCACAGGCTCATATAACGATAGATAAACTATATTTCAAATAACTATAATACAAGCCAATAATATTATCAAACCATCCGTGCACTTTAATTCCATTAAATCCATCGATCAAATTCTCAAACTCTTTGTCCTCCGTGTCACTTAGAAATGATCACCGCTAATGATGCCGGTAGTCCTTATGTGGGCACGTTTGTATGTAAACAACCGCCGCGCCCGGCTACTGACGTCACTTGAAATAGTAATCCATTGGTACATCACGGTTCTCCAAACTTTCTTTCTGCTGTTCGATTACTGTTTTCAGCTGCATATTTTACAACTTGAAGTTTGTAACTTTTGTAAAAGTTTGTTGTAAGTTTCTTTTTGGTGCCATTTTTCTTAAGCCCACCCAGTTGATGAGTCACGGCCAACGGTGAAATTTAGAGCGCCCTCATCCAGTTTCGTCTGAAAATATAATTTTTTTTGGTTGTTTTATCAAAGTCAAAGTCTGCTTTATCGTTGATTTTTTTTTAATATACTAAGACACACAAAGAGATTGAAATTATGTTTCCACTATCCCTTGGTGAGATAGTACACATATGCATACAAGCAACACAAAAAAAAAAACCAAGAAGGCACAACCAATGAATAAATAAGAGTGTTGAATATTTGATAAATAAACAAATAATAATAAATAATAATAATAAATATAATAGGAGCAAAAATGAAGCAACAGCAGTACATACAGCAGACAGTGGACTTGGATATGGTGCTTTAAAGTGTTAATTGCTTTATTTGATGTTTTCTCTATTTTTTATGTTTTGAATATGTTCAAGATAAAGATATAAAAGCATGTGAAGTGATCAACTATACTAAAAATAACATGGGAAGTGGTCAACTATACTTGTAAGTGATGTCTTAATGATCAAGTAAAAATTTGTGAAAAAAAAACATACCGTATTTGCCGGTGTATTGGTCGACCTTTTTCGATCCAAAATCGACCGAAAAAAATCGACCTCAACTTATACACCGAGTCATAAAATTTAACTTCGTATTCATCGCTTCAAATGTGATGGTAACCAAGGCTGTTTCTCATGCATCTCATTGTGCGTTGGCACTTAGAAAATTTGAACCGGGCGGCGTGCGCGAGTGCGCGGCCGCTGGAAGTCGAATGAGGCTCCGCGATTTCATCCGCGGTGCTTATAAAGTGCCGATCCGCTCGGCGGGAGCTATTTTCGGCCACTTGGCGCGTGCGCACGGCCTCCCGGATGTGCCGGGCGGCGTGCGCGAGCTCGCCGGCCGCTGGAAGTCGAATGAGGCTCCGCGGTCTCCTCCGCGGTGCTTATAAAGTGCCGATCCGCTCGGCTTGGAGCTATTTCCGGCCTCCCGGTGGTGCCGGGCGGCGTGCGCGAGCTCGCCGGCCGCTGGAAGTCGAATGAGGCTCCGCGATCTCCTCCGCGGTGCTTATAAACAGCCGATCCGCTCGGCTGGAGCTATTTCCGGCCACTGCGCATGCGCACGGCCTCCCGGAATTTGAACACATTTCGTCAATAAATTTCGCATATTTCTGATTGAATTTTGAAGTTTAATATAATGCAACAATTGAGCTCGACTTATACAAAGGATATATCATAAAATCTTAAATTTCCGTCGATATTTAGGGGGTCGACTTATACACCGAGTCGACTTATACACCGGCAAATACGGTATATAAGTCGCTCCTGAGTATGAAAAAAAAACGCGACTTATAGTCCGGAAATTACGGTATTAACAGCATTAAGAATAAATTTCACAAAAAAATTGCTATCAGTGATTCTCATTGAATATGACACTGCTATTATGAATAACGGTTTCCATCAGTTCAGCGCCTGCAGGTCAGATTCATGAAAGATGGTTATCTTATGAGGCAAAATCACATCAAACGGCAAACATTCTGACCAAATACATCATCTTGAAGAATCAGTGAAAGAATACATCTAAATCAGGGGTGTCAAACTCATTTTTTTCGCGGCCCGCATCGTAGTCATAGCTTCTTTCGACGGGCCGTTATGACTGTCAACCCAAATAAATGTATGAGCACCTCATATTATATACAGTAAAAGCTACAAAACAAACTGACAAATAACTCGTTTTCAAACCAGACGAGTAAAAACTGGTCAAATATTTAAAAAAAAGATATTATTAAAAGTGAAGACAATTTGCAATTCTAGTAATGACACACGGATTTGATGCACAATTTGTCTTCGCGGGCCACATAAAATGATGTGGCGGGCCGTATCTGGCCCCTGGGCCTTGAGTTTGACACGTGATCTAAATAAAGTAATAAAAAAATCAAAACAGCAACACGGTGACGGATATCTGAAACTCAGAGCAGAGCTTTAACTCACAACACTTGGTGATAGAGGTGAGGAAACGGGAAACACTTCCTTAAAGTCGGCCTTAAGAAATTTAAAAGTTAAGATTAGTCGCAAACAGGTGGTGCATCAATGTCCTTGAGCATCCTGCATTGTTTGAAAATGAGAAAGGTCGCTAGTTTCAATCCCTGCTATTTGTACAAATTATATTCAAAATGCATTTTTTTACAACAAACTTGAGAAACTCTCCTTCATTTTCAGTGGGAACATTGTTGTTGGTCTCACTTTTATTGCGAGTGCATCATAGTCTCGAGCAAACCTGGGCAAATTACGGCCCGCGGGCCACATCCCGCCCTTTGTGCGTCCCTGTCCGGCCTGCATGAGGCCAATCGTAATTTTAAAAAAATAAAAAAAACATTAGTGTCGTGCGTACAATACAACTGTTTCGCTTTTACTTTGAAAGGTGTCGCACTTCCGTGTAGCGTGCGTGCATGTGAGCTGTGCGTGCAGGTGAACAGCGTGAAGTAATGCTGCCCTCAAAATGTGTGCTCACGCAAAGAAAAGAAAAGTTGACAAGGAGAGCCGTGTTTTCAACAAGACATGGACTGCCAAGTATTTCTTTACAGAAATGAAAGGTAAAGCCATGTGCCTGATTTGTGGTACACAGGTCGCTGTGTTTAAAGAATATAATTTGAGTCGCCACTACACGACCAAGCATGAGAAAAAATACATGTGTCTGATAAACAGGGCACATCAGAGGCTGATGCATTGCACAGCGAGGGCCGAGCTGTCCCGAGGCATCAAAGAAGCGAAGAAGGCGTTCTCGTGCAAGGTCTCCACCCACTTCAAGGACAGCAAGGACGCACGTAGCCTTTGGCGGGGCATTCAGACCATCATGGACTACAAGCCCGCGCCGAGGAGCTGTGAGGGCGACGTCCGTCTGCTGAACGATCTGATCCGCTTCTTTGCTCGCTTCGACGCCCAGAACAGCACTTGCCCGCTGAAGAACACTCCCCCCCCCCCACACGAGCAGCCCCTGCGCCTCTCTGCCGACGGTGTGAGGAGGGCGCTTGCCGCTATTGACACCCGTAAGGCGGCGGGCCCTGACAACATCCCGGGTCGAGCGCTGAAGGACTGCGCTGGGGAGCTGTCGGGTGTCTTCACGGACATCTTTAACGTTTCCCTGCAGCAGGCCATCGTCCCCTCGTGTTTCAAGGCTGCCACCATCGTTCCTGTGCCGAAGAAACCTGCACCGTCCTGCTTCAATGACTACCGCCCCGTGGCACTGACGCCCATCATCATGAAGTGCTTTGAGCGGCTTGTCATGGAGCACATCAAATCCGTTCTCCCCCCCACCATTGACCCTTTCCAGTTCGCGTACCGTGCCAAGCGGTCCTCTGAGGATGCCATCTGCTCTGCCCTCCACTCGGCCCTCACACACCTGGAGAGAAAGGACTCTAATGTGAGGTTGCTGTTTGTGGACTTCAGCTCTGCCTTCAACACCATTGTGCCGCAGCGACTCATCTGCAAACTCGACGAGCTCGGCCTCAGTACCTTCCTCTGCAACTGGCTACTGGACTTCCTCTGTCAGAGGCCTCAGGTGGTGCGTGTTGGCGACAAAATCTCCGCCAGCATCACGCTGAGCACGGGGGCCCCCCAGGGCTGCGTGCTCAGTCCATTGCTCTTCACCCTGCTGACGCATGATTGCACTGCGACCTACAGCGACAACCGCATAGTGAAGTTTGCTGACGGCACGACTCTGGTGGGTCTCATCACGAAGGGCGACGAGACTCGGTACAGGTCGGAAGTTGACCTTCTGACCACGTGGTGCAGGGACAACAACCTTCTGCTGAACGTCAACAAGACCAAGGAAATCGTTGTTGACTTCCGGAAGGGTCACACAAAACACCTGCCGCTGATCATCGATGGTGCTGTGGTGGAGAGGGTGAGCTGCACCAAGTTCCTGGGGGTGCACATCAGTGAGGACCTCTCCTGGTCCGCAAACACCTCGTCACTGGCAAAGAAAGCTCAGCGCCGCCTGTACTTCCTGCGGAAGCTCAGCCGTGCATGTGCTCCTCAGGCAGTCCTGTCTACATTCTACCGTGGCACCGTTGAGAGCGTCCTACGCTTGAGCTGGTGGCGTTCTTACTTGGTTCCCACAGCGGATCAACACGAATGTTATATTTTTTTCAACTTTTCAATGCATCTCTTGCGGCTTTCTTGGTCCAACTGGGCGAAATAATCACTCACGACACCCACCCAGGCCGCCATCCTCACGAGTCCAGTGGCAGCGGACGAGGCTTTTTGCCACCCAAACAAAAATGTCCGTCCCGATCTGCGACGTCAGTGCATATCCTCTATTGCTTTTCCCCCTGGGGCGAGTTGCTTAAAGAGAACAATTCTGTGAAAAAGGTCATGTAGCAACCCTCTTTCTGGCACAATATTGTTTTTAAATCTGTCATCTGTGCATGTCCTCAGGGCCAAATCCATTGCCTGTCCATAAACCCTGGTGACTCCCTTGGCATATATTGTTTGTACTGTATCTGCCCCTCCCTCAACCCCACCCCAAAAAAATGTTTGCTTGAGCCTCATCCTTAACAGTTTTCCCCAGCCTCCACTTTCCCACACACGCACAGCCCCTCACCTGCCCTCCCACCACCCCACAGCGGTTTGGGGTCGAGCCATGTGATAACGCTCAGCTGATAGTTTTCTCTTCCACCAATGTCTCTTGGTAGCCCACTTAAGACGTTATGTAAACTAACTCGCATGTATGCCATCCCAATAGCCCAATTGTAGCCTGCAAACGTAAAGCTTCCATCAAAAAATACATTGAAGCCTGTACATATCATTGTCAAGTAACAATCACATATTGCATAATGGAAAGCAGAAAGTGCAATGCAATTCAAATAGCGCTCAGTAGAAACGTACCTCTTCAAGCAATGAACGAAAGCAGAAAACAGCGCAAAAACGTGTGTCTTGCTGGACAAGAGTCACACTGCAGGCGATTGCGACAGTACAAGTTCATGAAATGTAGTGGAGGCGGAGTTTCGCGGAAACAACGTCACAAACTTTATTTTTCCTTTTGCGCACATTGCTGGCGGCTCAAAGAGAAACGTGGCAGAAATTCAGGAGTGGTTGCTGATATTAACGTCAACAAGTGTAAAGGTAGGGGGTATTTTATATTTTGTATGCGCAATGTGAAGTAATACTGTGAAATTGGACCAAGAAAATGCACTCGTCGATTGTGCAACATGTAAACCACAACCTCCGCTTCCTTCCGTTACACTCTTATTAATACAAATTGACTTGGAAACCGATCGATCATACGTTATTACCTTTAGCTTTTGTGATTTGGGGTTATGTTTTGATCTTTTGTAATTTCGTTTGTATATTTGTTTGTTTGTATATACTGTAGTGCTTATATTCCCATAAGATATATATTTTATACATTTCTAAAAAGATGGCAACAATATTTCTTGTGGATACTACCTGCTACTCTTTTGCAGGTAATGGCTGTTGCTGTCTCAAGGGATCTGTCAGTACAGGTCCTTGAGGACCAGAATACAGTTAAACTCACTGACAGACAACAATATTTGCATGATGCTAAACAACGTGGACAATCCAAATGTATTGGGGTGAGTTCAGTCTACAGGCAAATATTTCCAGTATTATTACTGTAACTGTTTTGTGATAGTACTTTCTTGTTGCAATAGTTCACACTTGCCAGATTTTTCTGATTCGGGCAGCTCAGACTCCCAGATTTCAAACCGATTTCCCGCGTAAATCCTGATCAGTCATTTCCTCCACTAATCTCTCAGTTTTATAGTGACGTAAACAAATGCAAATGAGATCCCACTGAGTTATAGACATCTATTAGACTGGAATTGCCTCAGTTAAATCAATCTATACTCCCATCTTTTACCCCGAATCTAGATGATAAAATTAAATCCATCCATCTGTCTGTCCATCCATCCTTTCATCTATGCATATTTTTATTTAGTATATATTAATAATATAATGACATAATGTTATTATGTTGAAGGATGGCTTAGTGTCGCACTGGTTAGCACGTCCGCCTCACAGTTAGAAGGGTGCGGGTTCGATTCCACCTCCAACCCTCTCTGTGTGGACTTTATATGTTCCCCCCATGCCCGCGTGGGTTTTCTCCGGGCACTCTGGTTTCCTCCAACATCCCAAAAATATGATTGAGAGGCCTATTGAGCACTCCAAATTGCCCCTAAGTGTGAGTGCTCGTGTGGATGGCTTGTTCGTCTCTGTGTGCCCTGCATTTGGCTGGCAACCAATTCAGGGTGTCCCACGCCTACTGCCCGATGACCGCTGGGATAGGCTCCAGCACGCCCGCGACCCTCATGGGGACAAAGCGATACAGAAAATGGTTGGATTATTATGTTGACATGTTTAGTATAGTTTGTTTATTGTTAATATTTATTCCTGGGTATCTATTGCATCGACTGCATATCTGTTCCCCTCGCTTATTTTGTTTGCCGTGTTTATTGTGGCTAATGTTTATATTGTCTATTCATTCATTCATTCATTCATTCATTCATTCATTCATTCATTCATTCATTCATTCATTCATTCATTCATTCACCCAGTCATCTACTACATCTACTCTTTTAACCGCTCTTGTGTGCCCACCCTTGGGTCTGGATACTGCCGGTAAATTTCCATCCATACATACGGGTATCTATTGCATCGACTGCATATCTGTTCCCCTCGCTTATTTTGTTTGCCGTGTTTAATGTGGCTAATGTTTATATTGTCTATTCATTCATTCATTCATTCATTCATTCATTCATTCATTCATTCACCCAGTCATCTACTACATCTACTCTTTTAACCGCTCTTGTGTGCCCACCCTTGGGTCTGGATACTGCCGGTAAATTTCCATCCATACATACGTCTTCTGAACTGCCATCCATCCATCCATCCATCCATCCATCCATCCATCCATCCATCCATCCATCCATCCATCCATCCATCCATCCATCCATCCATCCATTTTCTGAAAAGATTCTACTCACGAAGGTCGTGGCCAAAATTAAATCCAGCTGTAGTTTTATAAATATGTCGAAATATTTCATTACTATGTTTTAAACAGTCACAATGTACGGTATGGTTTTGATTTAGATGTTGAAATCGACACCTCATGTCACGTCTTTTGTTTCCCCAACCACTGTGCCATGGCACACTGGTGTACGAGTTATTCAGTTGTGCCATGGGAAATTGTCCATTATTAATTACGGAGCGCATTGTAAATGGGATCGGCAATTGGCACAAGGCCTGGTCAGCCACTTGCTTATCGCGCATGCGTGGCTAATTGAAGAATCTTGAGATTTCATGTTGTGTTGGTTTGACTATGTTGCATCGGCACATATTCCGTTTGCTGTGGTTCTTTTGATAACAGTGATGCTCTGACGGCCGTGGTGCGTTTGTTGACTGATGGAAATCCCAGTATGTAGTTCAACCAGAGAACCTGGGTTGTTCATTTTGACCAACATGAAATACCGTATTGGCCCGAATATAAGACGATGTTTTTTGCATTGAAATAAGACTGAAAAAGTCTTACATTCGGGGTCTTACATCCGGGGTCGAGACATTATACATTTTTGGACAGTTACGTCATTGCGCCTCAAGTCTCGCGTGAGTTACCTCAGCTTATCGCGGTTGTTGTAGCTTGTGCGCCGCGGTAAGTTAAAAGTTGCTGGTATCGACTGAGTGTGTTGCTGTAATCGTGTGCGTCTTTGACACAAAGTGAATATATACATTTTATTGTTATGACTGTCTACTGTTGTGCTGCTTGTCTGATTGCGGTTTGTTTCGTGTGTGCGCCATTTGATTGACAGCTTCGGCGCGCTCCTTTAAGTTTTCCTCGCATCGCACGAGTAGCCGTTATGCAGCGCCACGGCGACTGACGGTCCCCAGCAAATATACCGTATTGGTCCAGTATAAGATGGTGTTTTTTGCATTGAAATAAGACTGAAAAAGTGAGGGTCGTCTTACATTCGGGGTCTAGACACTATACCCATTCACAACGCTAGATGGCGCCAGATATCTTTAAAGCGAACCCCTGTCACGAAGAATAAATATAAAAATAGCGGTAGCACGAAGAAGAAAAATAAAAAATAGCGGTAAGAAAGAAAAGCTAAGACAATAAGAGAAGAGATAACAGAAAATGGAGAAACTGTTAGAAAGGTTCCTATGTTGATGTTGAAATGTTGGACAGTTACGTCACCGCGCCCTAGTCTCGCGTGAGTTACCTCAGCTTATCGAGTTTGTTGGAGATTGTGCGCAGCGGTAAGTTAAAAGTTGCTGGTATCGACTGAGTGTGTTGCTGTGATCATGTGCGTCTTTGACACAAAGTGAGTATATACATTTCATTTTTACTACTGTCTACTGTTGTGCCGCTTGTCTGATTGTGGTTTGTTTCGTGTGTGCGCCGTTTGATTGATAGCCTCGGCGTGCTCCTTTAAGTTTTCCTCGCATCGTACGAGTAGCCATTACGCAGCGCCACGGCGACTAACGGTTGCCAGTAAATGTATTTTGTTGTCTCGATGACTTATGTTTGGTGTGTTGCCAAGAGTATTTCATTTATGGTTATTTAGTATAGTGGAACCGTTACGTCCAGTCAGTTATGTAATGTGTGCCGTCGTGTTGTGTGACGTCAGAAGTTGAGCGTTGACTTATGTGCTGTATTTCTGTCTGCTGCAGAACCACACACACCACACACACAAGCACACACAAGCACACACACACACACACACACACACACACACACACACACACACGGGAAAAATATTTTTGGAATGATAAAAATGGAAGCGCTCAGCTCGTGAATCGATTGAATTATGTGGAAGTAGTAATAGGACAGAAAAGTGAGGAGAATAAAATAGAAGAACTAGAATTTGCAATTTGAAGAAATTGCGTGTGAAGGCGAAGAAGCTCAATAAATACTTGGGGAATGCTGCAGAATGATGTTTAAAGTTGGAACAAGTTGAATTGGTGAAAAAATGTAGACATTAGAAGGGAAAAGCAAAATTTTGGAGAATTTGGCGTGACTTTCAAATTTGAAAATTTTGAATTTTTGGTAAGTGGGAAATTGTGGAATAGGTAGGCAAAAGATAAACAGTTGAAAGTTTGAATGGGTTGAATGGGTTGAAAAATGTAGAAATTAGAGGTGAAAATAGAAATTAGAAGGGGAAAACCAAATTTGGGAGAATTTGGCGTGAATTTCAAAATTCAAATTTTGGAAATTTTGGTACGTGGGAAGTTGTGGAATAGGTAGGCAAAAGATGAACAGTTGAAAGTTGGAACGAGTTGAATCGGTGGGAAAATGTAGAAATTAGAAGGGAAAAACTAAATTTTGGAGAATTTGGCGTGAATTTCAAATTTGAAAATTTTGAATTTTTGGTACATGGGAAGTTGTGGAATAGGTAGGCAAAAGATGAACAACTGAAAGTTGGAATGGGTTGAATCGGTTGAAAAATGTAGAAATTAGAGGTGAAAAACAAAATTTTGTGAAATTTTGTGGAAATTTTAAACGTGAAAAAGTTAGATTTTTGAATTTGGCAATTTGGGGAATGCCGAGAATCTTTCTGAATGTGATTTGAATGTGCTGTATGATGTGAATTTCAAACTGGAACAACGTAAATGTGAAATGTTGAATGTGCCATTAAGAATGAATGGGGACATTTTTTTCGTAAATTTGCGAATTTTGCAAAAATGGAAAATTTTTGGAACAAGGAAAAAATGCAAGCGCTCATGTCGTGAATATTTGGAATACGTCAAAAGTGGAATGGAGTTAATCGGTTGAATTATGTGAAAGTAGTAGAAGGACAAAAAAGTGAGGAGAATAAAAGAAATAAAATGAATGCTGTAGAACATATTTTTCCATGCACTTTTTATCGCCTGCTCTGTGCTGTGTGTGCTCTACACCAGGGGTCACCAACCTTTCTTAAACCGAGAGCTACTTCCTGGGTACTGATTAAGGCAAAGGGCTACCAGTTTGACACACACTTCTGAAATAGCCAATTTGCTCAATTTGGCTTTCACTATGTGTTATTATTGTCATTTCCAGTTCACATGTATGTGTGATTTTAACAAGAATAGCAAAAATACAGTCAAACCTTGGTTTTTGACCACAATCCGTACCAGAAGGCGGTTTAAGAAACAAATCCGTCAAATTCACAATCTATTTTTCCCATTCCAAATAATGCAAAAAAAAAATTATCCGTTTCAAGACAACAAACCCCCACCTTTTTTAAGCATTTTTTCATTTGCGTATATTTGTCCGATCGCGCAACTGCAGCGCACCGCTGAACACGCAACCGTAGCGCGTCGCCCACCGCGCAACTGCACCATGCAACTGCACCGCGCTGGTCGCATTATTGTGATAGAGCCGCCGCTGAAATTTAGAAAATATTTTTAAAGTGCTGATGTACTGTCCAAAATTTAAGTGGACCTAAGTGCGCAGGGAGTTTAATTTTGTCCGATCGCGCAACTGCAGCGCACCGCCAAACGCGCAACAGTAGCACGTCGCCGACCGCGCAACTGCACCGCGCTGGTCGCATTATTGTGACAGAGCCGTCACTAAAATTTAGAAAATATTTTTAAAGTCCAGATGTACTTTCCAAAATTTAAGTGGACCTCAGTGTGCAGGGAGCTTAATTTGGTCCGATCACGCAACCGCAGCGCGCCGGGCGCTCACTGTCGCATTGCTTTAAGAGCGTTTTTGTGTTTTAGGATGGCTTTACTGCTCCCACTTGCTTTCTTGAAAGGCATGATTAGGGGTTAATACAATCCTCAAAGTAACGAAAATACAATAACAACGGAGTCAGTCGGCATCCAGGCCGCACGGTTGGGTTTTCTCGGGTCCTCCCGGCTCATCTCACGAGGTTCGACCTCCGAATTTTGTTCGACAACAGAAGCAAAAAAATATTGAATTTTTTGTTAGAATTCCGATTTGTTTGAGAACCGGGACATTCAAAAACCGGGGTTTGACTGTAAAATAAATAGATGCTGCTATTTGAGCTACCGTAATTTCCGGACTATAAGCCGCAACTTTTTTCCAAAATTTTGAACCCTGCGGCTTATAGTCAGGTGTGGCTTATATGATATTTTTTTTCGTGATTTTTGTGATGATTCGATCACTTTTATACACGTAAAACGGCTGTGGACCACTGTTGTGCGGTATCTTGAAGAAAAAAACAACAACAAAAATACTATTTTGAAACACTACTATGACTGCTGCTTATTCTGGCTGTCTTGCTTGTGACTATTATGAGCTTTAGTTGGAATGCACGCTAGGTGACCTGCGTCAAAGGGCTCTAAACCAGGGGTGTCAAACTCATTTCTTTCGCGGGCCGCGTTGTAGTCATAGCTTCTTTCGGAGGGCCATTATGACTGTCAGCCCAAATAAATGTATGAGCACCTCATATTATATACAGTAAAAGCTACAAAACAAATCAGACAAGTAAAAACTGGTCAAATATTTTTTAAAAAAGATATTAAAAGTGAAGCCAATTTGCAATTTTAGTAATGACACACGAATTTGATGCACAATTTGTCTTCGTGGGTCACATAGAATGATGTGGCGGGCCGTATCTGGCCCCCGGGCCTTGAGTTTGACACCTGTACTCTAAACCCTTTCTCTTACTCTGCCATGTGACTCAGAGATTACACAAAGCAGTGGCGCTGTTTGGACCATCTGCATTGTATTAAAACCCAATCAATCAGCATTTAAATTCAATTCTTCTGACATTTTTCTCACCAAAAACAAATTGTAATGAATGTGAACTTTTAATGCATTTTATTCAGTAGGTTACTTTGAACACTGACGCTTAAATGGCGGTGCGGCGTACTTATGGATTTTTACGGCCTCCGGCCTCCAGGGGGTGCTCTAGCAAGAAGCAAGAGCGAGACAGGCGAAGAAGAGATAATACGCCGAAGAAGACGTACTAGTTTGTGTTTACAACATTTCGCGCATCACGCAGAAAGCGATCAAGACAGACATTACTGAAAGGAAGCTTTTATACACAAACCGTCATTATGGGGGACAAAAGAAATTCATATGATGCCGCTTTTAAGCTAAAGGCAGTCGATATTGATGACATTGTGTTGCGGCACCCTTTTCTTTATTTCGTGGTCCCGTCTACTCTGGAGCTATACGTGTCGCTCACTAGTTTAATGTAATTTAGCGCTTCGTGCATGAATAACATTAGCATGAACAGAAGCTCGTCATGGAAAATGGATAAGAAATGGATAAAAATGAAGACGAAAGAGATACTGAGAAAGTGTGTGGCGAAGGATATCTAACGCTATTCCAATCAAAAATTGAGGAGGAAGACTTCAGTGCACAGGAGGACGATGAAGACGATGAAGCTCTTTTTTTTACTTTTACTTTAACCAGCCCTGTTAGTGCTGTGCCACCATGTTGCTGCTGTGTTACCGCCGCATCTCAGTGACTTTTACCGGTATGTTTTATTTAATCAAACCCTATTAGTGCTGTGTTACTTTCGTGTTGCTGCGGTATTACTGCCACGTCACAGGCAGTGTTTGGAAAGAAATGTTAAGGTATGTTATTAAAACTTTACAAAAGCTTTCTGTGTCCAGTCTTTCTTTGTTAATAACTCGCGTGCACACTTCCGTGTTGCTGCGGTACTACTGCTGCGTCACAGGCAATGTTTAGAAAGACATGTTAAAGTATGTTATTCAAACTTTAAAAAGGCTTTCTGTGTACTGTCTTTCTTTGTAAAAAACTCGTGTGCACGTGCGGCTTACAGTCCGATGCGGCTTATGTAAGAAAAAAAACCTAAAATATCCCCGAATTTTAGCTGGTGCGGCTTATAGTCCGGTGCGGCTTATAGTACGGAAATTACGGTAATTTTAGAACAGTCCTGCGGGCAACTCATGCGGTCCTCACGGGCGATCTGGTGCCCCCAGGCACTGTGTTGGTGACCCCTGGTCTAGAATAACACAAGGCCTTCACCTTCACACTAATAATAAAGGTCTTTGCCTTCACACTAATAATAAAATTTGGAATAACAATAGTGTGAAGGTCTTCACCTTCACACTAATAAAGCACAATAACATATGTGTGAAAGCCATCACCTTCACACAATAATAATAAAGCACAATAACATATGTGTGAAGGCCATCGCCTTTACACAATAATAAAATTGTCGATTAACAATAGTGTGAAGGTCTTCACCTTCACACTATTGTTATTCAATAGTGTGAAGGCCTTCAGACAATAAACGACAGGAATAACAATAGTGTGAAGGGCTTCTCCCTCACACGAATAAAGGACGACAATAACAATAGTGTGAAGGCCTTCGCCTTCACACTAATAATAAAATTGTACAATAACAATAGTGTGAAGGACTTCGCCGTCACACAATAAAGCACAATAAAATATGTGTGAAGGCCTTCACCTTCACACAATAACATCTGTGTAAAGGCCATCGCAATAATAAAGGACAGTAATAACATATGTGTGAAGGCCTTCGCCTTCACACAATAATAAAGTTAAATAATAATAATAATAAAATATTATAGTAGTAATAAATAATAAAGTTAAATAATAATAAATAATAAAGTACAATAACAATAGTGTGAAGGCCTTAGCCTTCGCACAATAAAGGACAGGAGTAACAATCGTGTGGTAACAATAGTGTGAAGGTCTTCACCTTCACACTAATAAAAAAGGACAGGAATAACAATAGTGTGAAGGTCTTTACCTTCACTCTAATAAAGGACAGGAATAACAATAGTGTGAAGGCCTTCGCCTTCACACTAATAATCAAATTTGGAATATCAATACTGTGAAGGCCTTCGCCTTCACACTAATTATAAAATTGTCGATTAACAATAGTGTGAAGGTCTTCGCCTTCACACTAATAAAGGACAGGAATAACAATAGTGTGAAGGCTTTCGCCTTCACACAATAAAGGACGACGCTAACAATAGTGTGTTTCACACAAATTTTTGTTGGTCGCGTGCCTCGAGATTTTTTCAAATTTTTTTCCAGTGTGCCGTGGATGAAAAAAGATTGGTAAACACTGTTTTAGAGAATGTGTGAGATTACATTTAATGAAAATTATTGTTAAGGTCCACAAGTTTATTTCTACATCTTCTAAATGATTTGGAATTGTCACGGATGGGATGGAGCCAGGGCGACCAAAAGCAGGCTGGACCAGGGTTTATTGAGGGAAAAGGTAGTTGGAAGGGAGGATGAGGGGAACAAACCAACAGAACCGGCAAACTAACATAACTTAACGGAGGCAGAGTTACAGGGGTATCCAACAGATGGACAGACCAACTTGCAGAGAAACTAACCGGACAGAAAGACGACACCAAATGACGAGTAACAAGACGACAGACGAGACCACAGACAAGAACAATCCCAACCGGGGAGTGAGAGGCAGACAGGACTTAAATACACGACAGGTGACGGGAGGCAAGTGACTGTCATTACATAGATTGTGAGGTGACACAGAGGAGAGGGGTGACGCGAACAAAAACCATGGTAACATATACACACAATAAAACAACATGACAGGAATCCTTGTTCAATTCCTGTGTGGAAGGGGATGACATTAGGTTCCTCTGCAGGGTGCCCAGGCTCTCCCTTAAAGATAGGGAGCTTGGTCATCCGGGACGTACTCAGCATCGAGCCTCTGCTCCTCTGTCAGGAGGAGCAAGATGAGGTTGTTCGGGCTTCTGCCTATTACCCTAACCCTTTCCAGTGTGGTGTGTCAGGCATGTTACACCGGGAGGGGGCCATGACAAGCATGCTGGAGAGATTGTCTCCAGCTAGTCTGGGAATGCCTCAGCATCCCACCTGAAAAGATTGAAGTTGCTGGGGAGAGAGAAGTATGAAGTTCTCTTCTAAACCTACTGCCCTAAAGCTATAGTCCTCAGTGCAGAAAAGAGCACTGAGGACTATTCATAAAATCAACTACTTGGAACACACAAATCCAGTTTTCATACAATCCAAACTATTGAAATTCTCTGACATAATATCATATCAAACAGCAGTCATCATGTATAAAGCAAAACCAAAAAAAATTCCAGATAATATCCAAAACTTATTTAGGAATCGGGAGGGAAGTTATAAGCTAAGGGGGAATCATAACTTCAAAATATTAAACATGCGAACAACATTGAAAAGTTTTTGTGCTGACGGCGCTTGCACTTCAAAATATTCCACAGGCCCATATAACGATATATAAATTAGATATCAAATAACTATTATATATATGTTTGTCTCTGTGTGCCCTGCGATTGGCTGGCAACCGGGTCGGGGTGTCCCCTGCCTACTGCCCGATGACGGCTGGGATAGGCTCCAGCGCACCCGCGACCCCCGTGGGGACTAAGCGGTTCAGAAAATGGATGGATGGATGGATGGATGGATGGATAAGCAATAATATTATCAAACCATCTGTGCACTCTAAATCATTAAATCCATCGATCAAATTCCTCGTCCTTTTTCAACAACGCCACGCGTGCGCCCTGACGTCAGCCTCGTCGTTATTCCACAGATCTAGTATATAATTATAGTGTAGCGTTAACAAAGTACAAGACGTGAATTTGGTAAACGGCTCTTTATTTAACAAAACAAACTTCCAGGCGTGTGGCGGCGTGGACTTCCAGCCACGGAGGTGGAAGAGAGATCCATAGAATAGGACCGGGTGTGCGTAAAAGCCATGACCGAGCCCCATCCACCGTTCCCGGGCAGCCACCCGGCCGAGCGCCGGCCCCCGACTTCTATCCACGGAGGTGAAAGAGAGCTCCGTAGAGTAGGACCGGGCGTCCGTAAAAGCCATGTCCGAGCCCCATCCACTGTCCCTGGACAGCCACCTGGCCGAGCGCCGGACCCCGACTTCAATCCACGGAGGTGAAAGAAAGCTCCGTAGAGTAGGACCGGGTGCGTAAAAGCCATAATAGTTTTTCAAACCTTCTGTGTCACTCCAAATCCTTAAATCCTTCAAACTCTTCGTCCTCCGTGTCACTTAGAAACAAAGCTGCTAATGATGCCGGTAGTACTTAGGGCTCTTCGTCATCTTCGTCATCCCGTGATCAAGCTTTGTCCTTTTTGTAAACAACCGCCGCGCCACGCCGCGTCGCGCTGCTGACGTCACTTGAAATTCAAATTACAGTAATCCCTTGCTACATCGCGGTTCATTTATCGTGGTTATTTTTTATTCATTTTTTTTGAAGATTTTTGAAAAAAAACACATAAGTCGCTCCTTATTATAAGTCGTCCCCCCACCCAAACTATGAAAAAAAAAAAAACGCAACTTATAGTCCGAAAATTACGGTATGTTATATGTGAGAGTCCTGCTTTGACCATAGGAAGAGTCCTACTTTGCTTAGGCCATGAGAAGAATCCTACTTTGCTTAGGCCATGGTGAGAAGAGTCCTACATTGCTTTGTCCTGGGTGAGGTCCAGTGTTGGCCTGGGTGAGGGTCCTGTTCTGGAAGAAACGAGACATACACACCTTTCAGACATAACATTTTATTCACATTAAAACATTCACATTTTGCACAACAATGTGTGCTGTAGCTTGTGGTACAGTTTAAATTTTTGTAACGCTTTGTAAAATATCTAATTACACAGTTTTTCATTGGCATTTCTACTACCCATGAATTATCTAGTAGTAACAGTATTTAATGATTAATATCCTTAAACAAAAAATCTTAATAAATGTGACTAAAATATGCACAAATCTGACCTAAATGTTACCTTATTTTCCGCGTCGATCCTTCTCATTTCTCCAATGGTTGTACACTTTGTCCAGGTTGATGGCTTCGTCTGCTTCTTGCTTTGACGTCATGCGCATCAGCTGGTCCAAATGTGCCACTTCAAGACGATTTCGAGATGCTGTTTTGATACGATTCATTAAGCTGGATCCTCCTTCACAATCTGCAATCACTCAAAAATTTAACCGTGCTCTACTCATTTTAATCAGTGTAACAATTTACTCAAAAAAATATTGAGTAAATTTGAAAGCTATGAAATCATTTATATTTACATCATGAACTAAGTAAATGTAATTGAAAAAATTAAGTAGATGGTACTCAACTACATTGAGTACAATGAAATATAAAATTGAGTTGATTTACTTAAAATCTTAAGTCAATGCAATAGTAAACCCAAGTTCAAACCACAAAAAAATGAATATACTGGACTATCAAGTATCGAAATAAATATGTTCCATTTACCGTAATTTTCGGACTATAAGTCACGTTTTTTTTTCATAGTTTGGGGGGGGCGACATATACTCAGGAGCGACTTATATATGTTTTTTTCCACAAATTTTTACTTGATCATTAACACATCACAAGTATAGTTGACCACTTCACATGTTATTTTTAGTATAGTTGATCACTTCACATGCTTTTATATCTTTATCTTGAACATATTCAAAACATAAAAAAAATAAATAAATAAAGCAATTAACACTTTAAAGCGCCATATCCAAGTCCACTGTCTGCTGTATGCACACTTGCTCCATTTTTGCTCCTCTTATATTTATTATGTTATTTATTTATTGTTTATTCATCGCTCTTATTTATTCATTGTTTGTGCCTTCTTGTTGGTTTTTTTTTGTGTTGTTTACTTGTATGCATATTGTGTACTATGTCTTGTCACTGTGGGATAGTGGAAACGTAATTTCGATCTCTCTTTGTGTCTTGGCATATGAAGAAATCGACAATAAAGCAGACTTTGACTTTGATTAAACAACCAAATAAACAAAACAAAAAAAACTACATCTGAAAAAAAAATATTTTCAGACGAAACTGGATGAGGGTGCTCTAAAAGGGAAGGGCTTAAGAAAAATGGCACCAAAAAGAAACTCATATTTTGCAGGTAACAAACTTCAAGTTGTAAAATATGCAGCCGAAAAAAGTAATCGAGCAGCAGAAAGAAAGTTTGGAGAACCGTGATGTACCAAAGCATTACTGTAATTTGAATTTCAAGTGACGTCAGTGGCACAGCGCGGCGCGGCAGTTGTTTACATAAAGGACAAACGTACCCACGTACGTACAACCGGCATCATTAGCGGCTTTGTTTCTAAGTGACACGGAGGACGCAGAGATTGAAGGAATTAATGATTTGGAGTGACATAGAAGGTTTGAAAAACTATTATGGCTTTTACGGACGCCTGGTGCTACTCTACTGAGCTCTCGTTCACCTCCGTGGATCGAAGTCGGGGGCCGGCGCTCAGCCGGATGGCTGTCCGGGGACGGTGCATGGGGCTCGGACATAGCTTTAACGCACGCCCGGTCCTATTGTATGGAGCTCTCTTCCACATCGGTGGCTGGAAGTCCACGCCGCCACACGCTTGGAAGTTTGTTTTGTTAAATAAAGAGCCGTTTACCAAACCCACGTCTTTCCTTGTACTTTGTTAACGCTACAATATAGTTATATAGTAGATCTGTGGAATAAGGACGAGGCTGACGTCAGGATGCACACGCGGCGTTGTTGACAAAGGACAAGGAATTTGATCAATGGATTTAATGATTTAAAGTGCACAGATGGTTTGATAATATTGCTTATATAATAGTTATTTGAAATTTAATTTAAATATCGTTATAAGGGCCTGTGGAATATTTTGAATTGCAAGCGCCGTCAGCCGCGCGCACCCATTGTTAACAAAGAACGATCGATGGATTTAATGGAGTTACACCGATGGTTTTATAAACGTGTTATTTATGTAATAGTTCTCTTTAATAACTATATGTTACGTCATGCCCATTCTCAGCTCTTCGTTTGTGTTTGTCACGTTAGCATACCTATCGTTTAGCCTGTTTTTGCTATCGGACCGAACGATCGATAGATTTAATGAATTGGAGTGACACAAATGGTTTTATAAACATGTTATTTATGTAATAGTTGTCTTTAATAACTCTATATGTTACGTCAGTCCCGTTCTCAGCTCTTTGTTTGTGTTTGTCACGTTAGCATACCTATCGTTTAGCCTGTTGTTGCTATCGTTTAGCCTGTTGTTGCTCGTTCATGACTGTTCTTGGTGTGGGATTTTGTCGAATAAATTGCCCCCCAAAATGCAACTTGTAGTCCGGAGCGACTTATGTTTTTTTTTCACTTTTTGGGCCATGTTATGGCTGGTGCGACTTATACTCCGGAGCGACTTATAGTCCGAAAATTGCAGTACTTAATTTTTAAAACTGTATCTACTCTTTATTCTAGGAGTACTTTGGGTCAATAAAGCAATTTTACACACATCGTTTTAATTCAACATTTGTTTGTCTGATTTGACAATTGTGAAACATCCACAGCGTCTTTGTAAAATACATAAAAATATGAATGCTATAAAAACAGCTGAATTTAACTCTTAATAAGGGGTTTGTCAAAACTGGGTGAAATGCACCAAGAACAACATAATAGCCTGCTCCTGAAATGGACTGTAAACAGTGATATTTCACTTTAAAGCATCAGAAAAGCTAACAATACCAGTCCAACAACTAATGGAAACCTAACTTATCTAATCATTAAGACGTCAATGCGTTAGATTTACCAATGAACATTTCTCTGAACAGTAGCCAGCAACTACATACCGAGTTAATTCTTGAGTCCCTGAACCTTGTTTGAAAGGTTTTCAGAATTTGAGTAGTGCAGATCAAATGCGTAGGTCAGTCCATGATGCCTTCAATCACAATACCAACATCGACTGACCCCATCTTTGTTTTGCAGCATGTACATTTTCATGACCTCCGCTGCCAACTCCTCTTCAACATTGGCAGATCCAACAGCAGCATCCTGCAGACATTGTAAAGATAAAAAATGTTTAGAATTTACCTTCAACCTGCATGTCACAAGACAAATACCACCTCTTAACATAAAAGAGCATAGCAGGACATTAAATGGGCAAACGACTGTGGTGGTTCCAAATTTGTTGTAAAATAATTTTAGAACACTTTGTCATCAGGATAATTTATGCTTACACATAATGTATTTCTTTGCAAATAAAATTGACAAAGAAAATGAAATGTTATGTCTTCAAAGCAGGACATATAGTAAAATCGGTCAGCATCGATCTGAATGTTGGCGACTTGTACAGTATCTGATGTCCACAGATGAAAAGCAGCTTCTTCTTTGTGTGCATTAAGGAAAAAACAAACTGTACTGCAGCAACTTAATGGTCAACCATGATTGCATTGTTAAGAATGATAAAAGCTACAGTATTATACTAACCTCAAAGTCCTTGAACAACAAACTGGCATCTCTCCCAGATGATCGATGAGACATCTGATGACAACCAGGTGTCTGCTGAATGAGTATTTGACTCTGCAGAAGAGAAAATATTTCAACAACTAATAAAATGCAATACTACACATTCAAGCAAAGCGATTATTTTTTGGGAAAAACTTTAATACCTTCACATACCTGAAGTAGAACACTCATTCGTGCCCACGATCTCTCTCTTGCAGCACCTTTCTTTGCTTGAAGTGCATACGCAGGGCACCCTATGTCTTAAAGGAGCAAGAACATCTTAAATGAAGGCAATGGCCACAACCACTGTACCATGCTTGACACGATAAGGCTCGAGAAGCTTACCTTTTGAAGAATCCTCAAATGTGCAGCCCTTACATTGCCATGCATGAGCCGCCACCTTAAAAAGGACGATAAACAGTGTTACAATATGGAACAAAAACATTGATTTACCCCTTATAGTGGTGGAGGGGTTTATGTGCCCCTATGATCCTAGGAGCCATGTTGTCGGGGGCTTCATGCCCCTGGTAGGGTCACCCATGGCAAACGGGTCCTAGGTGAGGGGCCAGACAAAACACGGCTCACAGAAGCCCCTTATGATGATTGATATAAATGGACTGAGTTTTCCCTCGCCCGGACGCGGGTCACCGGGGTCTCCCTCTGGAGCCAGGCCTGGAGGCGGGGCTCGAAGGCGAGCGTCTGGTGGCCGGGCCTTCGCCCATGGGGCCCGGCCGGGCATAGCCCGAAAAGGAAACGTGGGTCCCCCTTCCCATGGGCTCACCACCTGTGGGAGGGGCCGAAGGGGTCGGGTGCAATGTGAGCTGGGCGGCAGCCAAAGGCAGGGACCATGGCAGTCTGATCCCCGGCTGCAGAAGCTGGCTGTTGGGACATGGAATGTCACCTCTCTGGCTGGAAAGGAGCCTGAGCTGGTGTGCGAGGCAGACAAATTCCGACTAGATATAGTCGGACTAGCCTCCATGCACAGTTTGGGCTCCGGTACAAGCCCTCTCGAGAGGGGCTGGACTCTCTTCCACTCTGGAGTTGCCCACGGTGAGAGGCGTTGAGCAGGTGTGGGTATACTTATTGTCCCCCGGCTGGGCGCCTGCACATTGGGGTTCACCCCGGTGAACGAGAGGGTAGCCTCCCTCCGCCTTCGGGTGGGGGGACGGGTCCTGACTGTTGTTTGTGTCTATTCACCAAACGGCAGCTCAGAGTACCCACCCTTCTTGGGGTCCCTGGAGGAAGTGCTGGAGAGCGCTCCTTCTGGGGACTCCATCGTTCTACTGGGTGACTTCAATGCTCACGTAGGCAATGACAGTGAGACCTGGAAGGGCGTGATTGGGAGGAACGGCCCCCCCGATCTGAACCCGAGCGGTGTTCTATTGTTGGACTTCTGTGCTCGACACGGATTTTTAATAATGAACACCATGTTCAAGCATAAAGGTGTCCATGTGTGCACTTGGCACCAGGACACCCTAGGCCGCAGTTCGATGATCGACTTTGTAGTCGTGTCATCGGATTTGCGGCCGCATGTTTTGGACACTCGGGTGAAGAGAGGGGCGGAGCTGTCAACTGATCACCACCTGGTGGTGGGTTGGCTCCGATGGTGGGGGAAGATGCCGGTCCGACCTGGCAGACCCAAACGCTCTGTGAGGGTCTGCTGGGAACATCTGGCAGAATCTCCTGTCAGGAAGAGCTTCAACTTCCACCTCCGGCAGAGCTTTTCCCAGGTCCCGGGGGAGGCGGGGGACATTGAGTCTGAGTGGACCATGTTCCGCGCCTCCATTGTTGAGGCGGCCGACCGGAGCTGTGGCCGTAAGGTCGTTGGTGCCTGTCGTGGCGGCAATCGCCGAACCCGCTGGTGGACACCGGCGGTAAGGGATGCCGTCAAGCTGAAGAAGGAGTCTTATCGGGCCGTTTTGGCCTGCGGGACTCCGGAGGCAGCTGACAGGTACCGGATGGCCAAGCGGAACGCGGCTTCGGCAGTTGCTGAGGCAAAAACCCGGGCGTGGGAGGAGTTTGGTGAGGCCATGGAGAATGACTTTCGGACGGCTTCGAGGAAATTCTGGTCCACCATCCGGCGTCTCAGGAGGGGGAAGCAGTGCAACGTCAACACTGTTTACAGTGGGGATGGCGTGCTGCTGACCTCGACTCGGGACGTCGTGAGTCGGTGGGGAGAATACTTCGAAGACCTCCTCAATTCCACCTACACGCCTTCCATTGAGGAAGCAGGGCCTGGAGACTCTGAGGCGGATTCTCCAATCTCTGGGGTCGAAGTCACTAAGGTAGTTAAAAACTCCTCGGTGGCAAGGCCCCTGGGGTGGATGAGCTCCGCCCCGAGTTCTTAAAGGCTCTGGATGTTGTGGGGCTGTCATGGCTGACACGCCTCTACAACGTTGCGTGGACATCAGGGACAGTGCCTCTGGATTGGCAGACTGGGGTGGTGGTTCCCCTCTTTAAGAAGGAGGACCGGAGGGTGTGTTCCAATTACAGTCACTCTATCAGCATGCAATTCGACTTGATATCCTAACTCAGAAAAATTATGAACTTTTGCCCAAAAATCCCAACAATAATTATGTAGAAGCCATGCTGTACAGAGAGTCACTCTGGCCATACATCTCTGTTTGGTCAACGGTGTTCTCTCTGCACAGCACTAACTGTCGCATGTCATGCCTGAGCATCCATGGCCACATAATCATCTTTGTCTGGTCGGCGGTGTTCTCTCTACGCAGCACTCACATGGCAGAGCAACATGCCTTAGCATGTTGTGTAGCGCTTAATTACAATTAAATTAGTCCCATTTCGGTGATGTTTGCTGTACAAATGGTATTAGCTTAATGAACCGTGTGATAGCAGAGCAATATGTTGGCTCGAAAACATTAACAAAGTTAGCTAACAGCATAATGGTGACAACGTTAATATCAGTGACGTGCGGTGAGTTTAATGACTGGGGAGGCACTGACATCACCCCCCCGGTAAAATTTGTCCGGCATCTAACCGTGTCACAGAAAAGGTTGGGGAACGCTGCTCGAGTGTGGCTTATTCATTATTTAATTTGAGCTATTTTAATTAAAATCTCATATCAGCAGTCTTCACACATAAAAACACTCAATAAAGCACATGGAATCAAAAACTTGTTTTCGATTGTGCGTACCACTCCGTTCTGAAGTCCCGTTGTCCGAATCAAACCTTTAACTCCGGAGTTGCTCTTCCTTAACTGATGACCTCCTGCTTCGACCAAAAATCCATAGTTGAAAATCGTTTGGATATATAATCGTCCATTGTAAAACGAAATTTAAAGACAAAAAAACAAAAATAAAACGAATGTAAAACGAAATAAATGGACGACTGCTCCTCAGTTGTTCACTGTAAATTTGAACTGGAGATCTCTTATTCTACAGGTAGGCGCATGAAGCATCCCGGGATCACTAGCACCCCCTGCCATAAGGCTGGAGAACCTTTTTACGTAGCCTCCTAACCCTAACCCTAACCCATGTACTTGAAACACAAGAACATCTTGGATACCTTATAAGGTATCTTTTCAAAGCCGTTTTGTTCATCTAAAGCAGACCTGGGCAAAATACAGCCCGCGGGCCACATCCGGCCCTTTGCGCGTCCCTGTCCGGCCCGCATGAAGCCAATCGTAAATTATATTTGATTACAATTTAATTAAAAAAAAAAAAAAAAAATCAGTGTCTACGTGCAATACAACTGTTTTGCTTTTATTTTGAAAGGCATCGCACTTCCGTGTAGCGTACGTGTATGTGAGCTGTGCGTGAAGGTGAACAGTGCGAAGTAATGCTGCCCTCGAAATGTGTGCTGACCCTCAGAAAAGAAAAGTTGACAAGGAGTGCCGTGTTTTCAACAAGACATGGACTGCCAAGTATTTCTTTACAGAAATGAAAGGTAAAGCCGCGTGCCTGATTTGTGGTACACAGGTCGCTGTGTTTAAAGAATATAATTTGAGTCGTCACTACACGACCAAGCATGAGAAAAAATACATGTGTCTGATAAACAGCGCGCAACAGAGCCTGATGCATTGCTAGCAAAACTGCAAGCCCAACAAGGACTTATGTTCAAACTTCACACCCAGAGATGCAGCGGCTTTGTCATTTGAGGAAAAGTTAAAGAAGTTAAGAATAAATTGTATTGATTAATGATTGTTTTCTTTATTTGACCTATACACCACCATTTCACATAGCTTAATATAAATACAATAATAAACAGAATAATTGTATTCTTCTAATTACCAGTACCAGCTATTTAAAATAAATAATTTTGTGCATTTTACAATGGAAGAAAATTGAGCAGGTTTAAGTTATCGTAGGTGTGGCCCTCTGACACAACACAGGTTTTTCATGTGCCCCCTTGTAAAAATTAATTGCCCACCCCTGATCTAAAGAAACACGACGTTACAGACAGATGACAAAAAACACAAGATATTATATACGGCAGCTTAACTACGGAAATTAGTTAATATAGCCACAGTGTTTGAACACTTAAACAGAGACATAAAGACAGAGAGCAGTTCTGTCTAACTGCATAGCCTGTCAACATAGGCAGCCGTGTGATTACGCAATCCTCAGAGGAGGCTAGACAGGAAGTTGGCTCATCCGACCGAATCGTCTTCGGTTTTAAAATAACGATAAGCGATTTTGGTTAAAATGATACAAAACTATTGAAATTGAAAGGAAAATGACTTTATAATAGAAGATAAAATGAAGGAAAGCAGAAATATAGTTCTATTTGAAAAAATGTATAAAGGAATGATATTTGCAAAATACCAAAAAGATGAAAATGAAAGTGACTACTGTTAAACTTTAAGATTACAAGATGTTGTTTTTCTTTTGTTCTTTTGTAGTGTTAATGTTCTCACTTAGAACTAAGTGATGGATAGGGGTAGGACATGATAAGCCTAGGCTTCTTCCTACTCCTTTTTGAAAAGTGATATATATTGTTTGTTGTTTGTTTTTTGTTGTTTTTATTCTTTAAATCATGTTCGAAATAAAGGTTCATTCATTCATAATAGAAATGATTGAATTTGTTTTTCCCCTTTTCATGATACGCCTCCCCTGCCTCCTCTGACCGCACGTCCCTGGTATATATGCACATTAAATCGTGCTTTACTTACCGAGTTCTCCAAGTAATTTTTACCGCGTTGTCCGTTGACCGTTTCCGTGCCGCTGTTATTTCAAAATGCAGCGAGGGTAGATATCCCATGATTACACTCTAGAACACGAAAACTACTCATTTTCTCAAGTTGTTGTTAGAGATTACAAATATTCAGTAAGAGTAAGAAATAATTGTAGTTGTTGAAACCGATTGGTATGATTGGCCCATACTCAAATATTCTGACAGGTATTTACTAAATATATTATGAATATCTTAGAATTATAATTAGTTTCTCAAATACTAATTTATTTTGTCAAACAAGCTTAATAATGGAATATATAATAAGGCAAAAATAACTATCTAATTTTTCAACATTTATTTTGATATATCCAACTCAAATGATCTGCTTTGTGATTTTTTTGAGATTTTATTAAGTTAATATACTTTTTTAATACTATGTGATATATACCGTATTTTCCGGACTATAAATCGCTCCGGAGTATAAGTCGCACCAGTCATAAAATGCCCCAAAAAGTGAAAAAAAACATATATAAGTCGCTCCGGAGTATAAGTCGCATTTTGGGGGCAATTTATTTGACAAAATCCCACACCAAAAACAGTGATGAACGAGCAACAACAGGCTAAACGATAGCAACAACAGGCTAAACGATAGGTATGCTAACGTGACAAACACAAACAAAGAGCTGAGAACGGGCCTGATGTAACATATAGAGTGATTAAGGACAACTATTACATGAATAACATGTTTATAAAACCATTGGTGTCACTCCAATTCATTAAATCCATCGATCATTCGATACAATAGCAACAGGCTAAACGATAGGTATGCTAACGTGACAAACACAAATGAGGAGCTGAGAACGGGCCTGACGTAACATATAGAGTGATTTAGGACAACCATTACATAAATAACATGTTTATAAAACCATCGGTGTCACCCCAATTCATTAAATCCATCGATCGTTCTTTGTCAACAATGGCTGCGCGTGGCTGAGGGCGCTTGCACTTCAAAATATTCCACAGGCTCATATAACGATAGATAAACTATATTTCAAATAACTATAATATAAGCAATAATATTATCAAACCATCCGTGCACTTTAAATCCATTAAATCCATCGATCAAATTCCTCGTCCTTTGTCAACATCGCCGCGCGTGCGCCCTGACGTCAGCCTCGTCTTTATTCCACAGATCTAGTATATAACTATATTGTAGCGTTAACAAAGTACAAGGATAGACGTAGGTTTGGTAAACGGCTCTTTATTCCACAAAACAAACTTCCAAGCGTGTGGCGGCGTGGACTTCTAGAGACGATAGCTCCATGGCAGAGGACCGGGCGTGCGTAATGGCCATGTCCGAGCCCCATGCACCATTCGCGGACAGCCACTCGACCGAGCGCCGGCCCCCGACTCAGGAGAGTAGGACCCGGCGTGCGTAAAAGCCATAATAGTTTTTCAAACCTTCTATGTCACTCCAAATCCTTAATTCCTTTAAACTCTTTGTCCTCCGTGTCACTTAGAAATGATCACCGCTAATGATGCCGGTCGTCCTTACGTGGGTCGCGCCGCGCGGTGCCACTGACGTCACTTGAAATAGTAATCCATTGGTACATCACGGTTCTCCAAACTTTCTTTCTGCTGCTCGATTACTGTTTTCAGCTGCATATTTTACAACTTGAAGTTTGTAACAAAATATGACTTTCTTTTTGGTGCCATTTTTCTTAAGCCTACCCAGTTGATGAGTCACGGCCAACGGTGAAATTTAAAGCGCCCTCATCCAGTTTCGTCTGAAAATATATATTTTTTTTAAATGTAGTTTTTTGTTTTGTTTATTTGGTTGTTTTATCAAAGACAAAGTCTGCTTTATTGTCGATTTTTTTTTTCATATACCAAGACACACAAAGAGATTGAAATTACGTTCCCACTATCCCTCGGTGAGATAGTACACATATCCATACAAGCAACACAAAAAAACCCAAGAAGGCATAAACAATGAATAAATAAGAGTGTTGAATAAATGATAAATAAACAAATAATAATAAATAATAATAATAAATATAAGAGGAGCAAACAGACAGTGGACTTGGGTATGGTGCTTTAAAGTGTTAATTGCTTTATTTGATGTTTTCTCTATTTTTTATGTTTTGAATATGTTCAAGATAAAGATATAAAAGCATGTTAAGTGATCAACTATACTAAAAATAACATGGGAAGTGGTCAACTATACTTTTAAGTGATGTCTTAATGATCAAGTAAAAATTTGTGAAAAAAAAAAACATATATAAGTCGCTCCTGAGTATAAGTCGCCCCCCCACCCAAACTATGAAAAAAACCGCGACTTATAGTCCGGAAATTACGGTAGCCATAGCACACAATATTCTGTAGGCCTTACAAAATGAGTGAAACTGCTCGAAATCGGCTGGGATTTTAGAGGTTATTTTTTCTGCAAAAGCTTGTGTTGGAGCCAATTTAGTTTCCTTAGCTTAAATCCTTATTTTTGTTTAAGATTCGCTGGCCTTGGGCCATGGACTTTTATTTGACAAAGCCTTTGGTCACCTGATCAGGGAAATAGGCTGCTCTCACTTGGTAGTCAGTCTCAGTTAGACGAAGAAGCAAGATAGTAGTGACATTGTTCTTTTTACCGCTAAAAGGCCTCTTCAAACTACTTCAAGTTTGCTCCAAGCTTGTCATTTTTGGAACTTGAAACTTGGAATTAAGAAACAAACTTTAGTTTACTTCTTGGAACCCTTTATATTGAAACCTTAGTTCAAGTCTCAAACTCCAGTCCTCGGGGCCGCATTTCTACATGTTTTCCAAGTTTCCCTCGTTAAACACACCTGATTCAAATGATCAGTTCATCCTCACGTTCTGCAGGGGCCTGACAATAGAATCAGGTGTGTTTAACGAGGGAAACTTGGACAACATGTAGGAATTCGGCCCCCAAGGACTGGAGTTTGAGACCCCTGCCTTAGTTGGATTACAATTTGGATTACAGTTGGATCAATTTGGATTTGCACTGGTTTGCCTGCCTGCCATTGCGCCTCCCCCCTTTCCTTGCTTGGCCTACCACCTTTGCCTGCCTGCTATTGCCTCTCTCCCTCAGCCTGCATGCCTGCTTGCCTCCATTTGGACATTCTACCTCCATCTTCAAAAGGGTATGCGCAACACCTGTACACAGTGTTTTAAGATAAGCGTGTGACAAGAACTATACAACATCTAACCTTTGAAATTTAAACTGAGCTGAAACTGACACTCACAGCTTGGCATTCAAAGAGTTAAGTGTAATGCTTCTAAATGGCCATCAAGGGTCTATGGAATTGGATACAAACTCAAATTTGAATTGTCCTCAGGTAACCTCCCTGGTTTAGCTTGGTTAAAGTTCATCTTGAACTGTCAGTTCCAGTTTCTGAGGAGGATGTTTGAGGGGATTTTTGAGCTTCTAGACATCTAGATTCGGATGAGTCACTATCAATGCTCACAAATGTGCTTTTTCTTGGACAAGCACACGTCTGTTGTTTATGTAAGGTTAGTCAACCCTTGCAGTGAAATAAAATTGACCAGAAAACACATTATTTAGGCCAGGAAATGGCACACTCTTTGAAGTGTATATTTTTTTACTTTCAATCACTCAAAATATTCAGTGGCATGAGACCTATCCATACATATGTATTATTCATTTATTTGTTTGGATTTGATACCCTCTACGGCAATCAAAGCAATATTGTGCCATGAGCACAAATAATTGTGATGCACTGCATATTGCCTTACGCGTAGCGTGCGCAAAAATGCACCAGCTCAAATGTGCAGGGATGACACGCGTGTTCGTGACTGTACATTCTTGCATATGATTGCATACAAAGACACAACAGTAGTCTCAAAACAGACCGTTCCGAGCCAATTCTGTGCATGCAAACTCACTCTACAAGAACATACATCGTCATATGCAAAATTGTGAGTTGTCTTCTGGCTCCACCTGCTGGATAAAAGCTGTTAACTTTCCCACACTTGAATGTTGAACATTGCCACGGAAGGGATTCGTTTGGTAATAGTGGGAAATACACTTATAAACATGTGGTTTACAGTGCATCATGAATTATGGTTTTGAATGTTAGTCAGTTTTGCCAACATTTAGCAAAATACCAAAGGAAGGGTAAAAAATATTAAATCAATGCACCATTAAGAATATCTAACTTAGAAATGACAGCATGGTGCCATTTTGACTATTGACATATTCTTAAAATCTGTGTGAAATTTCAGCTCTTTCGTGTTTTTTTCCCAATGTTTGGCCTTTGATGAAACAACTTATATGTGTAAATTGTCCAGAAAATTGACAAATACTGCACAAGGGTTAGCCCTTGTGATGGCTGACTTAATACCAGACTGACGCTCTTAAGCTGAGGTAGTAAAAACACAAAAAAACCTTCCAGCTTACAAAACGTCTGTCTCCTTCTGTTACCATGTTACGGCAGACTTGAAACAGACAGCTGATCAGCACTGTCTTTATATCCTGTCCATGGTAGAAGAGACAAAATCCTGGAAATAATGTCCCAAAAGCGAATGAAAATGAATGAAAAGGATGAAAGGATGGCTATTGTTTACAATACAGTGTGATGCCTCTAAAAGCACATAGGCACCCGTGGCATCATGTGTCATTGCGCATGTGTGGAAGTTGAGCTGGTATCTTGCATCTCGTGGATGTGTTCATTACTGAAAAGGCCCCACATTAAAGCTTGCTCTTAAAAAGATTCATTGTCCAGCCTCTTAAGTATAACATACAGTTGCTCTCTTTTTATTCAGTTGTTATCGCGTGAACTCAACTCTTCAGCGTGAACCCCCATGCTCTTGTGCTTTCACTGGTGCAGGTTTGCAGCAATTGTATACAAATACAGGAGCTCTCTTTTTATGCGGTCATTAATGCGTGACCTCAACTCTTCAGTATGAACTCCCGTGAACTTGTGGTCTCACGGGTGCAGCTTTCTGGAAGCGTGCCGCATACAACTGCAGTTGGGCGTCACGATGGTTTAAAACCTTCTAAGCAACAACGCCAACGAACATTGATTTCCGAAGCTTAGTCCAAGTACCAAGGCAACGTTGACTCAACATTTTGCGTAGAAAAACTAATATGACGAGTAACAAGGCAGTCGACTTCCAGGATTCCACTGGATCTGTATGTGGTCAGATGTTGCCATTTAATGGTTATGACTGAGGACAGACAAAATGATGATCTAACTCAATTAATATGGCGCCGCTTGCACGCCTACTGGTGCTTATTGACATAAATAAATGTTACATAAAAACAGGTATACTCTTACTCTTCTGTCATATTTGCATGTATGTTGTTTCTGACTAGGGATCAATTATTGCAATTTGTGGACTATAAACCGCACCAGCTAAAATTAAAGGAAAATCCTGTTTTGTTCATATATAAACCACACTGGACTATAAGCCACACGTGATTGTTTAATTTCTATATATAAGACAATATGCACAAATTATACAATATCATCAAAATCATGAAAAATCCATAGATAAGCCACACTGGACTATAAACCATAAGGTTCAAAACTTGTGCAAAAAGTAGCGTCTGATAATGAGGAAAATACGGTTTTTAATTTATATACTCAGTGCCTATCAGTATTTAATACACAACCTAAAAGAATATGCAATTGTGTGTTTACAATATAAACAGAGAGAGGATACCAGTAATGGTGTATTACCGTTTTGGCCCGAATATAAGATTATGTTTTTTTACATTGAAATAAGACTGAAAAAGTGGGGGTCGTCTTATATTCGGGCCCTAGACATTCAGAACGCTAGAGGGCGCCAGATACCTTCAAAGTGAATGCTGAACTTGACTCCCCAGACCAAAGCGAACCCGTCACGAAGAAGACAAATAAAATAAATACTAAAAATAGCGGAAGCACGAAGAAAAATAGAATAAATAAATATAGCGGTAGCACAAAGAAGAAAAATAAAAAATAGCGATAAGAAAGAAAAGACAAGAAAATAAGAGAAGAGATAACAGAAAATGGAGAAACGTAGCGACAATCTGGAGAAAAGTGTGTCGAAGATCGGCCAGGTTAACCGGCAGCTGAAGAGAAGTTATGACGCAAACTTCAAGATGATAGTGATAAATGAGGCAGAGTCTTCAAACAATTGCCAAGCGGCTGTGAAATATGGTGTCACGGAGTGCAATGTACGGAGATGGAGAGCTCACAGTCAGAGAAAAGGTTTCCGTGGTCCTCAGAGCGGCCGCTTCCAAGAGCTCGACAGGAGGGTGTGTGCGTACGTGGACGAGAAACGAAAGGACGGGATGCCCATCAGCAGAGCTGTCATTCAGCTCAAGGCCATGGAAAGAGCCAAAGAGCTAAACACCGCTGACTTTAAAGCAAGCCTCAGCTGGTGTAAAATAATGATGCGGCGTAACAGACTAACGCTGCGACGCAGAACAAGTCTAGCACAGTGCCTGCCTTCTAACTTTGAAGATAATCTGTTGTCTTTTCAGTGCTATGTGAACAATTTAAGGAAAAACCACTCTTACCCACTGGACACCTGTGTTTTTTGACATGCCAACACCTGTCACTGTACACAAGAATGGTGAGAAATCTGTTATTATAAAATCCACCGGAAATGAGAAGAGCCGCGTTACCGTCATGTTAGCCTGCCTAGCAGACGGAACCAAACTCCCTCTGTATGTGGTTTTAAAACGTAAGACAGTACCTAAGGAGGCGATGCCAGCTGGCATTATTATACGTGCCCAGGCAAGGGCTGGATGGAGACCGAACTTGTAGTCGACTGGCTCAAGGTTGTGTGGGGCAGACGGCATGAGGGACTCAGAAAAAGAGGAACATGCTGATTTTGGATGCATTTCGTGGACACTTGTCTGATCCAGTCAAAAAACAAGTGAAGGCGATGAACGGCGACTTAGTGATCATTCTGGAGGGGATGACAAGTCAGCTGCAGGTGTTGGATGTTTTGGTCAACAAACCATTCAAAGACAATCTGCGAAAGAATTACACAGAGTGGCTCCTGTCTGGTGATCACGTATCACACCAACAGGAAAGATTCTGAAGCCTCCTGTACGTTTGCTCTGTGAGTGGATCCTCCATGCATGGATTGCAGTTTCCCCAAAGAGCATCAACCACGGGTTTAAAAAATGTTGCATATTAAATGCCCTGGACGGCAGTGAGAATGACGTCCTATGGGAGGAGCCAGCGGAGCCAGAGGATGGAAGTGAGGACAGTGACACTGAGCACAGCGAGGCAGAGGATGTTTGTGAGGAGTAATGTTCTGACATGACAGATCTCAGCGACTCTTAAGTTTAAACCAGTTTGCATTAATTTATTGTAATATTTTTTCTTATTCAGATTGTCATTTGTTTCAGATATACTGTATATTTTCAGTATAAAAATTCAATTTTTTTCTCAAACTTCAGTCTTGAAAAAGGGGGGTCGTCTTATAATCGGGGCCATCTTATATTTGGGCCAATAGGGTATGTTTACTGTATTATGTTTACTGTATTATGTTTTTTGCATGGTCATAGGTGAGTCAGGTGGTGCTGGGCGTGATGATCATGTCCTACGCTATTCCACTGCATTTTATAAACCACACTGAGGTGGTTTACCTGGGCGTGCCATGGTGGAGTGGCCTAGTGGTGAGTTTTTTTTACTTGAGTTGCTCAAATACATCAGCAATCTGTATTATGGTATAATGACCTTCAAATAGCGGTAATGTTAGAATGATGGAATTATAAATGAAAAAAAGCAAAACGTTTAAACTTATAAATTGTATTGGACACCTAGCTCAAGTCCTATTTTTTTTACTAAATGAGGAGAAAAATATTCACTTCTGTGACTGAGTCATAAAATATTAGTTTTTCTCTATTGGTTTGGCTCATTTCATGAAACAGAAATTACATTCTCCAAAGGCTAAGATTATTTGGCATAACACTCTTACAGTTCAGCACAATACGATAGCAAACCTGCAAAAGCACATATCTCTCCCAAAACTGTTCACCCATGCTTCAGACCTGATTCCATTTCCATGCAAACAGTCAGTGCCACCCAAATGGCAAATATCCTTCTCAATTGCCTAGACTCATTTAAACCTTTTTTAGTACGTTTTGCAAAACTTAACTAGATGGTTCAGCAAAACACCATGGTTCACCAGCAAAAGCTTATACGGACTCATCGTCAATTGCAGTTCTAATTATTCCACAGACCTAGAGCGCCCTCATGCGGTTTAATGTGAAAATAACATGTGAATTGATATGCAGGGTCCGGCAAAAAGATTTGATACAATTGTAGGTTTAATAAAATGCAAATAAATTAAAGAAATAAAAAGTTTTTTTTTTCATTTTCGATAAATACATGTAATGCCATTTTTGGTTCGTTTTGTTTTGTTTCATTTCAGTTTCGTTTTGTTTTTTTGAACAATGCTATTTTGGTGTTACCGCTGCCACATTTTCTGGAGTTCTGGCGGTGCGAGGTCGGCCGGTTGATTTTCGTTTCAATGCTGATCCTCTGGCTCTGAAGTTAGTAACCCATAACAAGATTGTGTTTAGAGCAGGTACGGGATCATGTCTACCAAGTCTGAAGCGCAAACAGAACGCTTGTGTTACAGTTACAGATTTGTTCTTGATGAACGTTTCCACAATGAAAGCACGCTGCTCACCGGTCCAATTCATATTAGCAACTGAAACGAAACAAAATAACATTATTCGAAAAGAAAATGAAATGAAATGAAACACAACAAAACAAAATGGCATTACATGTACTTTTCGAAAATAAACATAAACTTGTTTGTTTCTTTAATTTATTTGTATTTTACTATACCTAGAAAATGTGTCATCATTTTGCCGGACCCTGTACTACTAGTAAGTAAGTAATGTGTTTTTTATCAAGTAATAATGTGTTAATAATTTCACATATAAGACGCTCCTGAGTATTAGTCGCATCCCTGGCCAAACTACAGAAAAAATGCGACTTATAGTCCGGAAAATACGGTACTTAGTCTGTCCGTGGTGTGAAACTGGAATAATACGGTGCATGCGATCTAACAATGCAAACACATTCACAGATTAAAAATGTTATTTAAACAAATGATTACAATATATGTAAAAGAGGACTTAAGATGACATTGGCGCTGTCTGTCTAGTGTAAACATTTTAATATTCATTATTTTCCCTTGTGTGTGTGCGTGCGTTTGCCTGTATCAGTTTATAACAGCTGGAGTTGTTGCCATCATCTTGGACAAACACTGTACCACGAGGACTGTAAGTATGTATCTGTCACACACATAAATATATATACGCTGGCGTTGGCTGTTTAAATACATTTATTACTTTTTGTTTACTCATCTTTTTCGAAAAAACACACACAGCTCAGTACAATATGCAACCAGGGTATTTCTTAAGACAGGCAGGCTTAAAAAAAAAGGGAACCAATGCAAGTAGTGACACAGCCGTGGTGAAGTAAACTAAACTATTTGTTCATCAACACCACAAAACTATTGACATCCATTTAGCCAAACATTTTCACAAACCCAAACTAAAAAAAAAGGTTTCATAAGCAAATTCTTTAGTTCAGACAATACTTTTTTTTTTAAGGCGTTACCCGCTGACAGTTTCGACTGATTCTCCAGTCTTTCTCAGAGCCGTCATCCGACGTGCTGCTTACGTGTCATTTATCCATTGGCCGGCTCGGCAGACCTGTCAAGGTCCGCCGAACCAGTTAGGACAGGGGTGTCCAAACTTTGAGCTATGAGGGCCGCATTTGATAAAGTGAAGGGGCCTGGGGGCCAATAGTTTTTTGGGAAATTTTTTAACTACCGTATTTTTCGCACCATAAATTCAATGAGGGTGGGCCTTATAATCCATTGCGAATTATAAGGCCCACCCTCATTGAATTTTTTATTTTAGAAATTATTTCATATATAGGGCGCACCGGATTAAAAGGCGCATAGAAGCTATACTGCAACAAACTGAGGTTAACTAGGGTTGCTGTATGCATCCACTAGCCAATAACCAATGAGCCCTCTGTAAACAATCGCATTTCTCAAACTATCTCCTATAAAATGATCGGAACTGACTAAAGTTCAATCTAACACATTGGCACTGCTTACTTATGTTTCCCTTCCATATCGATTTGTAAATTTATTCGAAACATTAACGGAGCAGCCTATTTTGAAATGAAATAGCCTCGTGCGGTGAGCAGCTATCATAATAGCATTAGCCACCCGCAAACTCCCATGAGCCTCAGCTCGCAGACTCCTATGAGGCTCAGCAAAGTGTCGTGGCAGCCCCCTGTAAACAATCGCGTTTCTCAAACTATCTCCTATAAACTGATCGGAACTGACTAAAGTTCGATCTAACACATTGGTACTGCTTACTCTCAGCAAACCCTCAGCAAAGTGTCGTGGCAGCCCCCCATAAACAATCACGTTTCTCAAACTCTCTCCCACAAAAGTGACCGGAACCGACTAAAGACTTATTTAACACATTGGTGCTGCTTATTTATGATTGCGTTGGATATTGATCTGTAAACGTACAGTCAAACCTCTGTTTTCAAACGTCCCGGTTCTCGAACAAATCGGAATTCGAACAAAAAATTCGAGATTTTTTTTGCTTCAGTTGTCGAACAAAATTCGGAGGTCGAATCTTGCGAGATGAGCCGAAAGGACCCGAGAAAACCCGACCGCGCGGCCCGGATGCGGAGTGCCTCTGTTCGTTATTGTATTTTCATTACTTTGAGGATTGTATTAACCCCTAATAATGCCTCCAAAGAAGGCAAGTGGGAGCAGTAAAGCCATCATAAAACACAAAGACGCTCTTAAACCAATGCGACACTGAGCACCCAGCGCGCTGTGGTTGGACCTTTCATTCATATCTGAAGAGTCAGATAACATTGAACAAACTGTATGAAATACTGAAGGAATGGGGTCGAAATACAAAAAGTCCTGCCTAGCTACAAAAACAGATATGCTCAAACCTCATTGAATAAAGTACATAAGCAGACAAGTATATTCACAAATTAAATCAATAAAAGAAACATTTTAAGCATATAATTATACCTACACACCAAATCAATAAAGCAGACATAACTAGACATTTTTGATAGGGGGTAATGACAAAGGTTTTTATAACTTTATGATCTGATACCATGTATTTCTGAGCACTTTGAAATAACAAATGTTTTTTGATATATTGGCTGAATAGCTTAATGACCCTTAAGGAACTGTTTAATGCATGCCTGATGATTTTCTAAATCACGGACACTGCCAAAGTCGTCTAAAAATGTTCAGTACGTGATTATATCTTATGGTTTGACTAATGCTAGACGCCAGTTTTTGATTACTACTGACAAAATTGAAAGAATGATGAATGGGCGGTGTGTGACAGTGGGCGAAGTGGATGTAGGTGCAAGAATGGTTTACAGGAAGGACACTTGGAGATAAAACCGGTAGAGGTGCCAGAGGAAGAGCGGCAGGAGGAAAACAACCAAGAACCCGGCCAAAGGTGATCGCCAAGGCCGAAAGACAACAGCCACCACACACACAGAATTGCCCATAATCAGCACCCACCCCCACGGAACTAGCTCTCACCGAACTAGCACCCACTCCCATGGAATCCAACTCTCCTGCGAACTTGCCACACCCCCTGACTCATCACCCATCAAACTCGGCCCTCACTGGCATGTGCAATTGAATATAAGCTGACCAAAGAACCTTGAACGTTGCCTTTTCTGGAGACTTTCTCTTGAGCATGGTCGCACGAAAGGCCCAGCGCTGTATTGTACTTTCCTGAAAACAGAGCTTTCTTAACAAGAATTGTGATTGAACTCGACCAACCTGTGTAAGTCTAAATTTTGCTTCGGTGTCTTAGCCTTTTCCTAAAACTGAAGAAATAAAACGAGCATACGGTGAGTAAATTGGATATCAGGTCATTGGCTATGGCTTTTGCCGTGAGGCGCGGATAGCGCGCTTCCCAAATTGTGGACCAAAAATCCAACAAAAACTTAAATTTACATGAGTTTGAAATTATTTTTGCCTCATGAACTTTTTAAACAGGAGTTGTAAGTAATGCAAATTTACCTTAAATTTACATGTTTCAATTTTTTTTTGATTCACGAACATTTTAAACAGGAGTTAAGTAATGCAAACTTGTCTGTTATTATTAAAACTTAAAACAAGTGAATTTTTCTCTTGACATTTACAATATCTTTCAGAAAGTAATTGTTTATGTCACGTCTACAGGTTCATAATATCAACAGTATTAACATGGCCACTTCGTAACATTTAATATTAAGTAATATTTACTTTTGATTTAATTTTGACTCACAGCCATGGTTGAAGAATCGCTGTTGTGATGCCAGTTCAGCTTGGAGAAGCTTCACTTTATCAGCGCGAACACTCCCAGTTCGCTTGTCGTATGTGTTAGCATGTTTAGTCTGATAGTGTCTCTTTAGGTTGAAATCCTTAAACAAGGTAACCGTCTCTGTAGAAATTAGACAAACACAATTGCCTTGATTTTCAGTGAAGAAGTATTGTAATTCCCATTTCTCTTGAAAGCGACGGCCCTCAATGTCAACTTTCCTCGTTTTCTTTGCAGTTGCCATAGCAGAAATGAGCTGAGAGTGGTGGACTTCCACCTTTCGGTAATAGGAAGGATTACAGTTTCAAGTTTCATGATTTATTTTTTTTATTCAGTTTGACAGTGCAGGCGAGCCATAAATAATATTTATTTTATATATAATATATATATTTCATTATAAGACGGAAGCTGCGGGCCGTATGAAATCTGAACGGGGGCCGGATTAGGCCCGCAGGCTGGACTTTGGACATGGGTGAGTCAGGATATGGGTTGGTTATACATCAAATTGTGAGCAACCCATTAATGAGTCGCCGAAAAAAATGTATGTGAATTTTGTACCGAGTTTTGAACCGTGGAGTGAGTGGACATCTGTTGTTGGAGTTCCAGCACCTCTGTGCAAGTTATGCAGTGACGAATGAGTTTGTGAGCCACCATCTGGTCCATGTCGAGTGTTTTCTGATTGTCAGTGTGCAGCTGTCCCACGACGTGTATCATTGGTGCTGTCATATCAGGTGCCTCTGAGAGGTCAAGTGAGTCTAGTGGCGACACCGATGGAACATGTTAATTAATTTGTTGTCAATTGTCATATTTGGATACAATGATGATTTCACACTTACCCTGTTCCCGCCTTTACAGGTATACTCACACTGGTCACAGGGATTTGCTCTTCACAGAGTTTTGCAAAGTAGCGGCCCCATTGCATAAAGTGCACACGACATCTCATCTTTTTTCTACCTGTTTTTGTGATTCTCTTTTGTCCCGCTAATTTCCCTCTTCCATTGTCTTTTCTCCTTCTCTATCCATTCCCACATTTCTCTTCATGTCACAACTCATCACTTATCTGACTCCATGTCACCTCCTTTCTTTGCAATTTACTTTCTCTTTTGCAACTTAACCCATTCCTTCTGCAACTTTGCCATTGCCTTATTTCTGTCTTTCTTCTTCAGATTACCAAAGATTTGAGACGAAATGTCTTCGAACATCTCCTTCACAGTAATCACAGTCATACAATTCACAGAGGGCTGAGTTAGATCGAGCGAGGAATCCATTTGGTTTTAGAGGGCCCCAAAACTCCCCTATGTGTACCGAAATGTCACAATGTTCCCCTGCGTCCCCTGTGAACGCCAGTCTACGGTGAGACAATCTGTCATGTCACCTGAACAACAATATTTGGCTGTTAAATAGTGTTTTAGAAAAAAAACAATGTACTTGAACCAAAATAATAACCTATGCAAAAGATTGGCGACATTTTATACTCAAATACCGTATTGGCCCGAATATTAGACGGTGTTTTTTTGCATTGAAATAAGTGGGGGTCGTCTTACATTCGGGGTCTAGACATACATTTTTGGACAGTTACGTCACCGCGCCTTAAGTCTCGCGTGAGTTACCTCAGCTTATCGCGGTTGTTGGAGCTTGGGCGCAGCAGTAAGTTAAAAGTTGCTGGTATCGACTGAGTGTGGTGCTGTGATCATGTGCGTCTTTGACACAAAGTGAGTATATACATTTCATTGTTACTACTGTTTACTGTTGTGCCATTTGTCTGATCGTGGTTTGTTTCGTGTGTGGGCCGTTTGATTGATAGCTTCGGCGCGCTCCTTTAAGTTTGCCTTGCATCGTACGAGTACCCGTTACGCAGCGGCACAGCGACTAACGGTCGCCAGTAAATGTATTTTGTTGTCTCGATGACTTATGTTTGGTGTGTGGCCGAGAGTATTTCATTTATGGTTATTTAGTATAGCGGAACCGTTACACGCAGTTAGTTATGTAATGTGGGCCGTCTACTCGTGTTGTGTGACGTCAGAAGTTGAGCGTTGACTTTCGTGCTGTATTTCTGTCTGTTGCAGAACCACACACACACACGCACACACCCACACACACGTGCACACACACACACACACACACGCACACACCCCACACACCCTTCACACGCTTCATACAATAATCACACACAAGAATCACATTCACACACCTAAAGACTCACCCATGCACACTACACACACTTTGGCAGGTTTATTTTACTGACATGTGTACTATAAAGTAAAGAGAAAAGACTCAGCAAACAGAAATCACAATAAGACAAGAATATTAATTTAAATGTTCGTGCGGAGTGTAGTACAGATAGCTTACAACAATCTCACTACACTAAATATCTGTATGTACTCCTACTCTTTTTATTTGGATTTGTCCTACCCACAATGTGAGACAAAAGCTCCTAAGGAGGGAGGGGAAAGCATGTGGGCTTTGTCTCGTAAGCAAAAATAAACACAAGGTGTTGCATACGTATATGGCAATGTCTGCAAAACAATTTAAGCAATCAGCATCTCTATTTGTCTCTATGATAAAAACAGGAAACTTGACATTTTCTTGCCGCTCTATCTGAGAGTGTAAAACTGTGGTCAGGCATGTTGTTTCTACGAATTGTCTCGGTAGACGTTCTCTTAGACGTCCTCTGCTTGCAGAGTTGCAAGCTGGTAGCTGCGTCCTGCCTGACCCAGCCATCACCTCTCTCGTGACCCAGCTGTAACCTTTCTTTTCTGTAGCACAACATAAAAAACAGCAAAGCCAAACAGTAAGCATATATTGCAGTAATATTGCAGTAAGCATTGCTTGGAGAACACATGATAACATATATATATATATATATATATATATATATATATATATATATATATATATATATATATATATATATATATATATATATATATATATATATATACACATTTTTAACACACTTGCTCGCACATCCTTACGACCAAACGTGTGCCTATACCCTTTTGCCAGTTTGCCTGTATGCCCGTATGAGCCATAGTGCCTGTTACTTTTTTGCCAATAATTCAGTAAAGCAATCAAAACTGAACCACATCTTCCCTCCTGTGTTCTGACCGACACCTGGGAGCAAAAAGAGCATAACCATCCGAGCCAACCCCCTATATAGTCCTCAGGCTCCCCAACAATAGCGGTAGCAGTTTGCATTATTTTATTGCAATGTTTATCCTTATTCAGATTTGTTTCAAGACTACAGTTACAGTTAGACTCCACTTTGATGGTTAATGCAGTTATTGCAATTTTGTTGTTGTATCACAGTCGATTGGTTTATTTACATTTAAAAAACCAGAAGCCATTCGTTTACAAACGTGATTGCACTTTAGTTTACATATTTAAATGTTCAGATATTAAGATGTGACAGACAGTTTTTGCATGGTTTGAATGAGGCAAAATAACATGCTTTTTCTCTCGAATATGTTGTTATAATCATTTGTTTCAGATGTACTGTAATTATTTTCCGTATAAAAATTAAATTTGATCTTCAAAACGTCTTTTTTCAAACTTGAGTCTTGAAAAAGAGGGGGTCGTCTTATAATCAGGGTCGTCTTATATTCTGGCCAATACGGTAGGTGTTGGAAAAATGAATTAGGAAATAAAAAAAACTAATGTACTTAATCCAAAATAAAAACCTATGCAAGAGATTGGCCACCTTTTATCCTCAAATAGGTATTGGGAAAAAATAGGCAATAAAAAAAAACTAATGTACTTAATGAATAATAAAACCTTATGCAAAGGATTGGCAATCTTTTATACTCAAATTTGCATTTTGACCTCCCACAGGGAAAACAAAAAACAACAAAAACACGGAGCCACAAAAGCTTAACAACATCTAAAACTGAGATGGGCAATATTAATGAAAAGTAGTATTGGCGTGAAAAAGGGTGGCAATAATGATCAAATGAATTACTTAAGGAAATATTCTCTATATGTATTCTCTAAGTCTACATGGGAAGTGCTAGGGCAGGGGGCAACAACTCGCGACTCTTGAGCGGCATGTGACTCCTTAGCGCCGCCTAGTGGCTCCCTGGTGCTTTTTTAAAAATGTATGTAAATGGAAAATGATGAGGGGAAAATATGTTCTATTTTTGTATAGTTTCTGTAGCAGGAAAAACGCGAGAAAAACATTCTCAATGTTTTCCAATGCTGTAAATTGTGTAGAATGGTACAGAAAATGGATGGATGAATATTAAATTTCAAAATATCTGTCAACTGAGATTTGCATCATAAGCTGTGACACACGTTTCCTGCAACTCAGCGTGTCGCGTCGATGGTCACTGTTGTAAATAAACCGGTGGGTGTGTGATGAGCGATGGATCCCAAAGGGAAAAAGAGAAAGATAGCTGAGGAGAACAGATGATTCAACAGTTCTTGGACCAAATAATTTGCTTTCATTGCCAATGCGGGAGGGTTGCCTACATATTTGCTTTGTAATGAGAAGTTGTCATACAACAAAAAAAGAATAATGTGGAAAGACATTTCCAGGGAAGGCATGCTGCATTTGCACCCGAGTAGCCAGCTGGGAATGAGCAATAAAGTGCGATTGCATTACTGCTGGAGAAATTAGAGGACCGCAAGGATAGATTTAAAAAGTGGATTGCATCTTCAAATTACACTACTACTACTATTACTACTACTACTACTACTCACAGATGAGAGCTTGCAGTCCTGCGTGAAGATTAAAGTTACATTTTACATGCCCGATGTTGAGAAGCTGTCCAGTGATGTCCGAAAATATAAGTCACATGAAATGGGCAAGAACAAAATCCTGTCATAGGCATATATTTTGTAACAAAGTGGCTGTTTATATAAAGTTGTTTCAGCTTTTTTTTTGTCAATATACATTTGGAATGACAGGTTTGGTGTTTATTTGCTCAGATCCGAGGATGGCTGCGTTGTATTGTGCGTGTCAAAAGAGGATGCTGCTGCAGCTCAACCTTGCACTGACTTACCGTATTGACCCGAACATAAGACGATGTTTTTTGCATTGAAATAAGACTGAAAAAGTGGGGGTCGTCTCACATTCGGGGTGTAGACATTATACCCATTCACAACGCCAGATGGCGCCAGATATCTTTAAAGCGAATGTTGAACTTAACTCCCCAAGCCAAAGTGAATCCCTGTCAAGAAGAAGAAAACTAAAAATAGCAGTAGGACGAAGAAGAAAAAGAAAACATTCCAATATGGCTCTTTAAACATTATGGGTTGCTCCCCCCCCCCCCAACCCCCCCCCACCCGTGCTAGACACTAGTTAAAGACGCTAACTAGGGTGGAAAGGATAGCAAAGAATGAGAATATCATAGGACAAACAAGATAAACAAAAAAGAACTCAAACCAAATAACATTGGCGTGAAATAGTGTTAACGTTCTAAAAGGATCTTCATGACCCAACCAACTTCACTAAGTGGGTGCGGGCATGCTGGAGCCCATCCCAGCAGTCATCGGGCAGTAGACAGGGGACCCTGAATTGTTTGCCAGCCAATCACAGGACACACAGAAACAAACAACCTCTCGCACACGTACTCACACCTACGGGCAATTTTGGATTGCGGGAGTGGCAGGAAACCAGAGCACCCGGAGAAAACCCACGCAAGCACAAGGTGAATAAGCAAATCCACATAGAGAGGGCTGGGGGTGGAATCTAACACGCAAGCTTTAAACTGTGAGACGGACGTGCTAACCAGTGCTCCACCCCCAATTTTTGAGGGAATTTAAGCAGACCTTTTCGACCGAGACCAATCAGACCGGTGTGTCTCGCCGGTTAGGGGGGCTTTGGCAAGGGAACTACCCCTTGTCAGATTTTTCCATTGAGTTTCGTATGTTAGCAGCCGCGTCCGGGTGGGGCCCTGTATCCTTGAAAACGGCGTTCTTTCAAGCCTTAGATTAGTCCTTAAAGTACGAATTGGCAGTCCTGGAAGAACCAGACACATAGGACGGCCTGATTTACCTGGCCATTCGTTTGGACAATCGGATTAGGGAAAGACAGAGAAGCTCCCGATGGGAGCAAATGGAAGGAAGTTCACAGTCCTTTTTAGCCAGACCCAGTCCGCCGGGGCGATCACCTTGCCAGTCCTCTCCAGAGCCCGAGCCCATGGAGATTGGCCGGGCTCGACTATCTCTGGAGGAACTGCAGCGGCGCCGAAAGTCCCGACAATGTCTGTACTGCGGCTCCCCGGATCACTTCATCGCCAGCTGTCCCGTTCGGCCAAAAGAGAGGGTCCGACGGTCGTGAGGGGAGGACCGCCGGACCATCCTCCGAGTATCAAGTCTCCTCGCTTCTCCCTACCCGCCATGATTTCTGTCCACAACCATAGCTACAAGCTAACCGGCTGGTCGACTCGGGGTGTGAGAGAAATCTGATCGACCAGGAATTCGTCTCCCGAGCCCAGATCGAGACAGAACCTCTCTCAATTCCTCTCTCTGTCTCTGCCCTGGATAGGGGGGGACTCTCTAGCATCACCCAACGCACCAAACCCATGGAGCTGCTTATTTCTGGCAACCATTGAGAACTTTTTTCAGTTTTTGGGTTTCCAATCAGACAGTCAACTCTTGTCCTTGGGTTCCCCTGACTCCAGAGACACAACCCTCAGATCAACTGATCAGAGCGCCATATCGAGTCCTGGTCCACGAAGTGCTTATCCTCTTGTCTTCAGTCTGCCGTGCCATCTCGCCCGCCCCTAGTGACACCTGAGGAACCGGCTTCAATCGATCTTTCACATGTTTCCGGACAATACCATGACCTCAGACAGGTTTTCAACAAGAGCAAGGCTTCGTCCTTACCACCTCATCACCCCTACGATTGTGCCATAGAGCTTCTTCCCGGAGCCCTGCTACCGTCCAGTAGGCTCTACAACATCTCACGCACAGAAAGACAAGCAAACATACATTAACGAATCACTGGCCGCTGGCATCATTCGCCCTTCCTCCTCACCCCTGGGGGCAGGATTCTTCTTCGTGGGCAAGAAGGATAAGACTCTCTGCCCTTGCATCGACTACCGTGTCCTGAACCTCATCACAGTCAAGAACAGGTATCCCCTTCCCCTCATTTCATCAGCATTTGAACCAGTCCAGGAAGCCACCATCTTCACCAAGCTCGACCTCCGAAACGCATATCATTTGGTCAGGATCCGCCAGGGAGATGAGTGGAAGACCGCTTTCAAGACTCCGCTAGGCCACTTCGAGTACCTCGTCGTGCCCTTTGGACTTTGCAACGCGCCCGCAGTTTTTCAAGCCCTAGTCAACGATGTCCTCTGGGACTTTCTCAACGTATTCGTGTTTGTCTATCTGGATGACATTCTCATTTATTCACGAAACCCCTCCGAACACCGCCGTCATGCCCGCCTGATGCTACAGCGCCTCCTGGAGAACCGATTGTACATCAAGGCAGAGAAATACAAGTTCCACAAACCATCCATCACCTTCTTAGCGTTCATCCTTGAGAGGAGACAGGTTCAGATTCAAGATTCAAGATTCAAGAGTTTTTTATTCGCCATGTTTGAGCGTGCCAAACAAGGAATTTGACTTCGGTAAATCACAGCCTCTGTTCAACATTTAGGTGACTAACAACAACACTCAGCACATGTGAAGAACGAAAGATATTCTCAAACATCCCCAGATCTTAAACTCCCAAGAGGGCAAGGAAAAACTCAAAACTCCAGCTATGGGAAATGAGAAACCTTGAGAAAAGTCCACAGATGGGAGGGTCCCTCTTCTAGGATGACCAGGCTGCAATGGATGCAGAGAGGACACATAGTACAAACAGTGTAAACAAAAAAAGGTGTGGAAAGCAGGATGTTATTGCACAGTAATGACTCTGAGACTCTAAGAGTGGTGTGAGTTCATCAGAGCGACAGCCTGGGGGAAGAAGCTGTCTCTGTGTCTGCTGGTTTTAGTGTACAGAGCTCTATAACGGCGTCCGGAGGGGAGTAGTTCAAACAGGCTGCAACCTGGGTGCGAAGGGTCTGTTGAGATGTTACTTGCACGTTTCCTGGTCCTGGTCAGGTACAAGTCTTGAATAGATGGGAGGTTGATTCCAATTATCTTTTCTGCAGTCCTTATTGTCCGTTGCAGTCTGTGCTTGTCTTGTTTGGAGGCCGATCCAAACCAGACAGTGATGGAGGTGCAGAGGACAGACTGGATGATGGCAGTGTAGAAGGTCTTCAGCAGCTCCCGCGGCAGGTTGAACTTCTTGAGCTGTCTCAGGAAGTACAGCCTCTGCTGGGCCTTCTTCCGGACAGAGTCTATGTGGCCGGTCCATTTCAGGTCCCGAGAGATTGTGGTTCCCAGGAACTTGAAGGTGTCTGATGAGAGAATAGTATTACTGCGGATAGTGAGGGGTGAAAGTGGTGAGGGGCCTCGCCTGAAGTCCACTGTCATCTCCACGGTCTTGAGCGGGTTCAGGTCCAGGTGGTTTTGGCTGCACCAGTGGACCAGCCGCTCCACCTCCTGTCTGTACGCAGTCTCATCACCGTTCTGGATCAGTCCGATGAGAGTGGTGTCGTCTGCATACTTCAGGAGCTTCACAGAAGAGTCACTTGCGGAGAAATCGTTGGTGTAGAGGGAGAAGAGCAGTGGGGAGAGGACGCACTCCTGAGGGGCTCCAGTGTTGGTGGTCAGAGTGTCAGATGTGATGCTCCCCAGCCTCACACGCTGTCTCCTGTTGGTCAGGAAGCTGGTGATCCACTGACAGGTGGAGGCAGGCACCGCGAGCTGGATGAGCTTCTGTTGGAGGATGTCAGGAGCGATGGTGTTGAACGCCGAGCTGAAGTCCACAAACAGGATCCTGGCGTACTTTCCTGGGGTGTCCAGGTGTTGCAGGATGTAGTGCAGTCCCATGTTGACCGCATCATCCACCGACCTGTTTGCCCGGTAGGCAAACTGGAGGGGGTCCAGCAGGGGGCCCGTGACATCCTTCAGGTGGTTCAGCACTAACCTCTCGAAAGATTTCATGACCACAGATGTCAGTGCAACAGGTCTATAGTCATTCAGACCTGTGATGGCGGGCTTCTTGGCCACTGGAATGATGCTGGAGCTCTTGAAGCACGCGGGCACCTCACACAGCTCCAGGGAACGATTGAAGATCCGTGCAAAGGTGGGCGCCAGCTGCTCAGTGCAAACTTTCAAGCAGGAAGGTGACACGCCGTCTGGGCCCGGTGCCTTCCTGATCTTTTGTCTTCGGAACATCTGGCGCACTTCCTCCTCGCGAATCTGGAGTGCGGGCGCGGCCTCTGCAAGAGAGAGAGTCGGTGACCACGGTGATGGAGGTGTGGACAGAGCAGTTGTGGGGGGAGGTGAGTATGTGGATTGTGCTGCAGGAAGTCCCGTTGTGTGGGAGGACTGATCAAACCTGCAGTAGAACCTGTTTAGCTGGTTAGCGAGCCTTGGGCTCTCCACAGGACGGGGGGTTCGTTTCTTGAAGCCCGTGATGCTCTGCAGGCCTTTCCACACTGTTGAGGGATCAGGATTGGCAGAGAGGTGTCTCTCCAGGCTCTCCCCGTAACACCTCCTGGCTTTCCTGACCTCTCGGTTCAGTGTGTTTCTGGTCTGCTTGAACAGGTCCCGGTCGCCGCTCCTGTAGGCCTCCTCCTGATCCTGATAAGATCAAAGCCGTCCTGGACTGGCCTGTTCCTGAGACCCGCAACCAAGTCCAACGCTTACTCAGGTTTGCCAACTTTTACCGCCATTTCATCCGTAATTACAGCCAGACAGCCGCTCCCCTAGCAGCACTGACACCGACCAAGACAACGTTCACCTGAAATCAAGAAACCCAAGCCGCGTTCCTTACTCTTAAAGAGAAGTTTTCTCAGGCACCTATACTCGTACATCCGGATCCCAAGAGACAATTCACCCTAGAGGTGGACGCGTCCAATACCGGAACAGGAGCTATTCTGTCCCAACAATAGGACACTGACGGAAAACTTCACCCCGTGCATTCTTCTCGCGACGTTTATCTCCAGCGGAGAGGAACTACGACGTAAGGGACAGAGAACCTCTGGCCATCAAGCTTGCGCTCGAAGAGTGGCGCCATTGGTTAGAGGGCACCGAACAACCCGTGTTAGTCTGGACCAGGGGTCACCAACACGGTGCCCGCGGGCACCAGGTAGCCCGTGAGGACCGCATGAGTCGCCCGCAGGACTGTTCTAAAATTAGCTCAAATAGCGGCACTTGTCAGTGAGCTGCATCTATTTATTTTACAGTCAAACCTCGGTTTCTGAACGTCCCGGTTCTCGAACAAGTCGGAATTTGAATAAAAAATTCGAGATTTTTTGCTTCGGTTGTTGAACAAAATTCATAGGTCGAACCTCACTAGATGAGCCGGGAGGACCCGAGAAAACCCGACCGCGCGGCCCGGATGCCGACTGAATCTGTGGTTATGGTATTTTCGTTACTTTGAGGATTGTATTAACCCCTAATCATGCCTCCAAAGAAAGCAAGTGGGAGCAGTAAAGCCATCCTAAAACACAAAGACGCTCTTAAAGCAATGCGACACTGAGCGCCCGGCGCGCTGCGGTTGCGCGATCGGACCAAATAAAGCTCCCCGCGCACTGAGGTCCACTTAAATTTTGGAAAGTACATCAGGACTTTAAGAATATTTTCTAAATTTCAGCGACGGCTCTGTCACAATAATGCGACCAGCGCAGCGCTACGGTTGCGCGTTCGGCGGTGCGCTGCAGTTGTGCGATCGGGCAAAAATGCGCAAATGAAAAAAATGTTTAAAAAAAAAAAAAGGGGGGGGGGGTTCTTTTAGTCTTGGAACGGACTAAATTTTTTTCTATTATTTGTAAAGGGAAAAATAGATTCGGAATCCGACTGATTTGCTTCTCGAACCGCCTTCTGGAACGGATTGTGGTCGAAAACCGAGATTTGACTGTATTTTTGCTGTTCTTGTTAAAATCACCCTTACATGAGAACTGAAAATGACAATGATAACACAAAGTGAAAGCTAAATTGAGCAAATTGGCTATTTCAGAAGTGTGTGTCAAACTGGTAGCCCTTTGCCTTAATCAGTACCCAGGAAGTAGCTCTCGGTTTAAGAAAGGTTGGTGACCCCTGGTCTGGACAGACCATAAGAACCTAGCCTATCTACAGTCCGCAAAATGCCTGAATTCCCGACAGTCTTGCTGGTCCTTGTTTTTCTCTTGATTCAATTTGTCCATCTCTTATCGCCCAGGCTCCCAGAACACGAAACCAGACGCGTTGTCCCAACAATTCGTTCCCGACAAGTCAGTGGAGGAACCAGCTCCCATACTTTCCCCCAGTTGCATCGTAGGCTCCCTCTCCTGGGATGTCGAGGGACTTGTTGCTCAGGCTCAACTTCGGGAACCCAATCCAGGCACGGGACCACGGGGAAAGACCTACGTCCCTTACACAGTCCGCTCTTGCCTGATTCACTGGTTTCATTCGACAAAGTTCTCTGCCCATCCCGGGACCAGCCGCACCATCGCGTTGATCGCCAGACGCTTCTGGTGGCCATCTGTCCACAAGGACGTCAGGAAATACATTCTCGCCTGTCCCATCTGCACTCGCAACAAGTCCTCCCATAGACCCCTGCTGGACTTTTACAGCCTCTCGCCATACCCAAACGCCCCTGGTCCCATATTGCGTTAAATTTTGTGACAGGCCTGCCCGTATCACAGGGAATGACCACCATCCTCACCGTCTCCGAGCGCTTCTCCAAGTCATGCTATCTCGTACCGCTCAGAAAGCTCCCCTCGGCATTCCAGACAGCTCAGCTTCTCGTCAAACACATATTTCGTCTCCATGGCATCCCGCAGGAGATCCCGTCCGATCGAAGTCCCCCGTTCATATCCCAAGTGTGGAAACAGTTCTGCTCAGCCCTCAATGCGAGGGTGTCCCTGACATCGGGCTACCATCCCCAGACGAACGGGCAGACCGAACGCATGAACCAGGAGCTCGAGGCCGCGCTCCTATGCCTTACCTCCGATAACCCGGCTGAGTGGAACAAGTACCTTCCATGAGTGGAGTATGCACACAATTCTCATGTCTCTGCTGCCACAGGACTTTCTCTGTTTGAAGCAGGGCTGTGGACTCGGTCGGATTTTTGCACCGAGTCCGAGTCCGGCCTCTTGACCACCGAGTCCGAGTCCAAGTCTGGCTGTCCATTTTTTCTGTTAATTCATGCTTAGTCTTTATTCAAGGCTAACACATGACTCTTTCTGGATGCCATGATTATCCGAGGGACAAAATAGATAATTATATATGCAGAACGAACGCAACTGCTTTCACACTGGCTTATATAGGATCCCTTGCTGAGAGCGCGGACGTAAAAGTGAGGCGACGTTCCAATCGGACGTCGGATCAATAACATTTTCCCTGCCCTACCGGAGTTGTGCTAGTTCATAAGGTAGATCACTTATGGCATAGTCATAAATGTACGGTTGACAATTTAACCGATAGAAGTGGATACATTAGAACATAACCTACACTCTAATATATTATTTGACATGGTATTAAATGCGTGGCTTTACAAAAATAGTCATTGAAGCCCACCCCTAGCCCTGAGTGCCATTGGCATGAGGCAAAACGCTTGAAAACACACACTCTCGCCCAATTAAATAACCATTCTGAAACACAGGACATGTGAGATAATATTTTTTAATCATTAATTACACCATTATAGCTCAGACATTTATCTAAACACAAATAATTAGTGACGACCCCACAACTATCGAAACAAATCAATGATATAAGCTGGGTAACATTGGTACATAATGTAAACATTAGCCTAAGTCAGGGGTGGGCAATTAATTTTTACAAGGGGCCACATGAAAGACCTGAGTTGTGTCAGAGGGCCACACCTACGATAACTTAAGCCTGCTCAATTTTCTTCCATTGTAAAATGTAATAAATTATTTATTTTAAATAGTTGGTACTGGTAATTAGAAGAATACAATTATTCTGTTTATATTTATATTAAACTATGTGAAATTGTGGTGTAGAGGTCAAATAAAAAAACAATTATTAATCAGTACAATTTATTCTTAACTTCTTTAACTTTTCCTCAAGTGACAAAGCCGCTCCATCTCTGGGTGTGAAGTTTGATAAAAAGTCCATTTATTGTATTCCTCATAAGGGGTTCTTGTGAGCCGTGCTTTGTCTGGCACCTCACCTAGGACCTTTTTGCCATGGGTGACCCTTCCAAGGGGATGAAGCCCCTGACAACTTGGCTCCTTGGATCATTAGGACACGCAAACCCCTCCACCACGATAAGGTGACGACTCACAGATGGGATTACATGAGCATAATTATAACAAATACAAAACAACAACAACAACAAAACTATATTTTAATACAATAATCTTCAAATTTAAAAATGTATTTAGAAAACGTACAAACACAGTAAATAAAATTGAACCGATACTTCTTATTTCCCAAAGTCACAGAGAGGCACGGCAGAAGAATGAAAGAGTCACAGAAAGAGAGGCTCTGGAGCTGTGGGTTGCAGATCCCTCCCTTACGAGATTATTCACTCTTTTCCATCCAGGAAAGAGGAGCCGCTTGTCCGTCAATCCTGGTCCTACATGGACCCTGTATAGTAGATGTATGTGTATTAGTGTCTATCAGACAAAATAATATTAAAATTTAACAGGTCTTATCAGGAGATACAGTATAGGGGCCAATGCTTACGTCACCTGAAAATCCTTAACTGGTCACACATCAGTCCCGCAAAGGATCTGCCAAAGGATGTATCTCTGACTCAGTCATGGCTCATTGATTGCTAATCCTAACCCTTAATAATCACCTTTAATGACCTTTATTGTCACCAATCAAACCACAAAAATGAAACATCATTTAACACAATATGGAAATTCAACATAGCAATAAAATACCGTATTTTTCAGACTAAACGTCGCTCCGGAATATGCGTCGCATCAGCCATAAAATGCACAATAAAGTGAAAAAAATATATATAAGTTGCTCCGGAGTATAAGTCACATTTTGGGGGAAATTTATTCGACAAAATCCAACACCAAGAACAGACATGAACAAGCTGAACGATACGGTATGCTAACATGACATAAACACAAACGAGAAGCTGAGAACGGGCCTGATATAACAAAATAACAGTTATTCAAATAACTATAACATAAATAACACCTTTATTAAACCATCTGTGTCACTCCAAATCATTAAAGCCATCGATCAAGTTGGTCCTCCTTTATGTAAACAAGTCCAACGTCCGCGGCACGTTACAGTTCGAATTTTTCTACAGGCCCATATAACAATATATAAACTATTTGTCAAATAACAATAATATAAATAACAGTTTTGTCAAACCATCTGTGTCACTCCAAATCAATAACTCCATCAGAATCTTCGTCTTCCGTGTCACTTGAAAAAAAAAAAAACACGCACAGCTGTTGACGCCGGAAAGACTATGTGCGCTGCAGACGTCAGACTAGACATATCAAATAAATGTAATATCCATCCATCCATTTTCTGAACCGCTTAGTCCCCACGGGGGTCGCGGGCGTGCTGGAGCCTATCCCAGCCGTCATCGGGCAGTAGGCGGGGGACACCCTGAACCGGTTGCCAGCCAATCGCAGGGCACACAGAGACAGACAACCATTCGCACCCACACTCACACCTAGGGACAATTTGGAGTCTTCAATCGGCCTACGAAGCATGTTTTTGAAATGTGGGAGGAAACCGGAGTGTCCGGGGAAAACCCACGCGGGCCCGGGGAGAACATGCAAACTCCACACAGGGAGGGCCGGAGGTGGAATCGAACCCACACCCTCCTAACTGTGAGGCGGACGTGCTACCCATTGCGCCACCGAGCCGCCTATAAATGTAATATAAACAACAATTTTAGCGAACCATCCGTGTCACTCCAAATCAATAAATCCATTAGAATCTTTGTCTTCCGTGCCACTTGAGAAAGAAAAACACACACACACACAGCTATTGACGCTAGAAAGACTACGTGCGCCGCGGACGTCAGACTAGATATATCAAATAAATGTAATATAAACAACAATTTTATCGAATCATCCGTGCCATTCCAAATCAATAAATCCATCAGAATCTTCCGTGTCACTTAAAAAAACAAAACACAGCTGTTGACGCAGGAAAGACTACGTGCGCCGCGGACGTGAGACTAGATATATCAAATAAATGTAATATAAACAACAATTTTAACGAACTATTCGTGTCACTCCAAATCATTAAATCCACCGTTATATTCATCCTCTGTGTCAAAAAAAAAAAAAAGCTGTCGATTCCGGACCTACGTGCGCCACTGACGTCAGCCTCGTTGTCAGTTGGCGGCTCTAATTATTCCACAGATCTACGTATATAACTATATTGTAGCGTTACCAAAGTACCAGGCAAGACGTGGGTTTGGTAACCAGCTCTTTATTGCTCAACATGTGAGCCAACACACGCAAGCGACCTGGATCGCTCTTTCCGACCCCCCTTCACGGCCTCCCTAGAAAATCGGAAACTACTGGTCTAACAACATAGTCGTTGCTACTCTAAATAAACTATATATCAAATAACTATTATCAGGGTTTTGCAGATTATCCTTATCGTATGATTATGTTGGAATGCAACCTGTAATAAATAACCTGGTTAGATTAGTTTTATGCTTATAGTGGAATGTAAACGGTAATAAATAACCTAGCTTGTCCCATCCTACACAACGTCGTAAAACACCCCCTGATATGTTTTGACTATAGGACAAGGGCTTTCTCTATCCAGTCCACTCTTACCCCCACTCTGTTTTTCTTAATAAATATGCTCTTGCAGGAGGGAGAGTCAGACTTCATTTCGATCATCGCTGTACGCACAGCGACGAATGGACTCTCCACCTGCAGGTGTCTAAAAGGACTTGCTTGTCTCCCGTTTGGTTCTTGCAAAATAAGTTAGTGAGCACAACTCTAACAACTATGACATAAATAACAAGTATATTGAATAATCTGTGTCACTCCAAATCATTAAATCTCCTGACTTCGGAAGTCAGTGAATAGAACTCATTGTCAGTGAGGCTCCAATTATACCACAGCCATAGTGTGCCCTCATGCGGTTTAAAGTGAAAATAACATGTGAAGTGATCAACTATACTCGTAAGTAAAGTGTTAATGATCAAGTAAAAATTTGTGAAAAAATTCACATATAAGTCGCTCCTGAGTATAAGTCGCCCCCCCACCCAAATTACGAAAATAAGCGTGATTTATAGTCCGAAAAATACGGTACCGAGCGTTAGTAGAAACAAAAGAAAACAAAACCTGGAGACAAAACAACCGGCTATGCTTATCAGCAAAAGGAATAGAGAAGCACAGTGAGGTGGAGTGTGCGATGAGGTCGCGAAAAGAGTCAAACTGGGCGTTGGGATGGCTGGGTTGGAGAAAAACAAACATAGGGCCCGTGGCCCAATCAGGGCCTCTGTGTTTTTCCACTCTTGTTTGTCATTGGGCTTTCTCACTTCTCTTATCAGCTTTTTCTTAAGAATACTTTATGCTTCACTTCACCACTTTTCATTTGAGATTTACTGTTATTTGAGCAGTTATTTTCTTAACCTCACTAATTTTTTAGAAGATTTAAACCATAAATCCCAATCATCGTCCTCAGAAATGTCAACAATCCTTCTTATATTTTTCCTACTTTGGGTAGGCAAAATATGTACGCCTGGAGCCAGGCCTGGAGTTAGGGATTTAATATGTAGTACGTATGGGTAGGCAAGGGGATAGGCAAAATATTTTTTTCTATCAAAAGAAGGTATTCTGCTCAATTTATAATTGTTAAAATTTCCGCGGGATGGCGTCAAAGGAAAAAACAAAGAGCAGCAAGCAAAAGACCATGGGTCACGGCACCATTTGTTAGATTTTGTCCCAGTTTTTTTTTTTTTTTATCTTTAATGCTTGCTATGCTAATAGTAATTACCAGGAGGCTGCCTTCTCTTTTTAACTTTTTAATTCATGCCAGAAAGTTTGATACACAGCTATGAAGCCTTAACTACAATTGCAGAAGAAGGTCTAACCCCCACTAGCAAGGTCCGGTCCCTACTCTTATACTACTCTTGGCCGTCGTCTTGGCCAACTCCTATGTATGTGCAAAAAGTGTCATAGAGGAGGGAAAGCCAGTGAAGACAGCAAGAGAAAGGTCACAGCAAGATAATCTCTTTCACTGAATCGATTAGCTGAGGGTCATGAGATCCCAAGAAATTATGAATAGTAGCTATAGAGCAGGCGTGTCCAAAATCCGGCCTGCAGGCCAAATCCGGCCCCTGGTCAGATTTCGTACAGCCCACAGCTTCAGTCTTATAATGTATTATTTATGGCCCGCCTGCACTGTCAAACTGAATTTAAAAAAAATAATAATGAAACTTGAAACCGTAATTCCTCCTATTTCCAAAAGGTGGCAGCACCACCCCTCTCCGCTCATTTATGCCTCATTTAGAGTTGTTCCATCCGCCTGAGTGACTTATATTTGGTTATTTTGTCATTTAAAAAATAAAAACAATTGGGACAATGAAATTTGTTTTATAACAGTGTATGTTTGTATGAAATGTTTGTGGTTAAAAAATGTCCGAAAAAACTATTGGCCCCGGGCGCTTTCACTTTATCAAATCTGGCCCTCCTTGCAAAATGTTTGGACACCCCTGCTATAGCGCGTCTTTGAGCAGGGTCGAGTGTAAGCACAAGATCAGCCAGGGACCCAGGTGGTTGGTTAGGAAAATCGGGGTATGTAGCCTAAACAAAGTACCTAATCTCCAAAAAACCAAAACAAAGGAAATGTGCCTGAGGTAACTTGAACTGTCCGACGAATTATTTAAAGTCAGCAAAGTGGTAATCCACATATAGGTAATTGGTGCCAGGATCCTATCCCGCCAACTGGCAAAAGTAGAGTCAGAGTTGGGTGGTATAAAAAGGTGATTTTTGACAATCGAGGAAAATGTCAATGGTTCTTTTAAGCCATAGTCGGCTTTGCGGAATTGAGTCAAATGTTTTAAGGCACTTAGGACAACACCGTTCTGAGAGACATTGTGTACCTTAAGAGGCAACGGTGCGGTTAGAAGAGAATGCAGTGAGAAATTTGAGGACCTCAATTCAATTTTGCCCACAATGGACATTTATCAAGTCCCCAAGTTTTGTCTGGAGCATCCATTTCTACTTTTTGTTTGTTTTCTTTCTTTCTTTCTTTCTTTCTTTCTTTCTTTCTTTCTTTCTTTCTTTCTTTCTTTCTTTCTTTCACTTAAAAAAAAATATTATATTATGTGATATTTTTGATGTCTGAATGTTAGAGTGTATTACATTGACCCATGGATGTTGTTAAGAGATGAAACACATCAGGAGAGGTAAATTACCATTATCACTATAATTGGGCACTGCTGACTCCAAACAATAATATACCAATGTCAGTGCATCGCCACCACATCATAGTAACAGCCAGTCATAAAACATTTATAACATCTCACATCACTGAGGTTCTACTTTTCCATGCATTAGAAGCTTGTTATGATAAGATATGATGTGTCAAACACTGTTTTCCCTTTTCCCCATTCCTGTGGGAATTGGAATTTCTATTAATTAAATCAACACATATTTTCTTGTCTTTCAGTTTCAGGCATCTTTGGTGGTGAATTTTGTTTCCACAGTGGTGTCAGTTATTGCTGTGATCACGTATTCTGTGGATATGGACAAACATCCAGGCGCATCATGTGTCAAGAACTTGGATGGCAGCTGTAACATTAACTTCTACACCACAGTATGTACCACTTCCTGTATATGCTTTACATAGGCAGTTTTACAGTGTGGCAAGGGGTAGCAGCTGCCACGCCAACCAAATGTTTGGCCACCCCACCTGCCACTCTGTTATCAATTAATCAGTCAATACTAAATTCAAAATTTTATTGTAAATATTCCTGTACTGCATTATTTTCTCCAGAGTGATTAGGACGTGTTTTGAATTTACTTCCACCTCAACCCTCCTTCTTTCAAAACAAAATGGTTTGTCTTACACACCACTCAGACATCACACCACTGATCCCAGTGTGTATTTGTTTACGTCAGGGGTGGGCAATTCTGGTCCTGCATGTTTTATAGGTCTCCCTGCTGCCACACACCTGATTCAAATGATCAGGATTGTTATCCAGCTTCTGCAGACCTTGCTAATTATCTGACCATTTGAATCAGGTGTGTTGCAACAGGGTGACCTAGAAAACATGCAGGACACCGGCCCTCGAGGACCAGAATTGCCCACCCCTGGTTTACGTAAACAAGGCTTTGATGCCCAAGGATTTATAATGGAGAATAGTGAAAACCGGTCAACATTCAAGCCCAAGGGAATTCACATCCCTTTTGATGAAAACGACAATTAAATACGTATATGTTCAAGCTGGGCAGGCTGAATATTACAGACCCCAAACAAACGTCAGGAGTGCTTTTTACAATGATAGCGACAGCAGATAAGTAGAACTCCAATGTTAAGTCCTTGCGAACATACTGGGACTTTCAAGGTCACAGGCCATGGCTTTATCTTTCAGACAAGCAATGTAGCACTTGCTGGAAGGTCCACGACAGGCTCCTGGGGAATCCAGTTTTGTTGCCGTGAGTGGGCGAGAAAGAGATGTAGATGAGGTGGTGGGTGCCATGGCTGGATGGAATATTGAACATTTCTGTTGGGTGGGCACGTCGGATTGAGAAGTGGGCAGAGAGCAAACTGCCTGCCTAAATGCCAGTGCGAGGCCTGCCAGCAAGGGACCCACCAACGGCGGGTCATAGCCGCCTATTGGTCAGTGTGGTGTTGGTTGAGCAAGCCTGTAGTTGGTGGAGGAGGCTGCTTGCAGTGCTTATTTTTCAGTTATCCAGCTAGGAAGTTGCTCCGTAGCCGTACATGGGCAAATGACAACGACATATGAAGATTCGTGTGCAGTAGCCCTACATCTTTGCCACGCACAGTTCAGGGTTAGTCTGCTCAGGGACTCACTCCAGAGACAAACCGAATCAAGAAATTCCATTCCCACTGAGCACTGGAAGTAGTAATAAATAAAGGATCCATAAAAAACAGATGTGTTTCCTGTTATTTTAGTTTTCTTCATCTCAGTGCTTTCTAATTTTATTCATCTGATTCTCATTCTTTTATGTGAATACAAAATAACTTGGTACCTCAGAAGAATGAAATATGTTCAGTAGTATTTATCTTTGTATTAATCAATACTTTCATCGTCTTCGTAGTTTGTGTGCATGATGTATACAGTAGTTTTTGGTTCCATTTTAAAATACACTAAAAATTTACAGATTGTCAGGGTTTTCCAGATTATCCTTATCGTACGATTATGTTGGAATGCAACCTGTAATAAATAACCTAGCTAGATTAGTTTCATGCTTATGTTGGAATGCAACCTGTGATAAATAACCTAGCTTGTCCCATCCCACACAAAGTCGTAAAACACCCCTTGCTATGTTTTGACTAGAGGTCAAGCGCTTTCTCTATTCACTCCACTCTTACCCCCACCCTGTTTCTCTTAATAAAAATGCTCTTGCAGGAGCCGAGAGTCAGACCTCCATTCGAACATCGCTGTACACACAGCGACGAATGGACTCTCCACCTGCAGGTGTCTAAAAGGACTTACTTGTCTCCCGTGTGGTTCTTGCTAAATAAGTTGGAGTGAGAGAATCTCTAACACAGATGAAAATGTTGAGGCCAAAATATGGCCTTCACTTTAAGTTGCACTCTCATTTATAATTTTTTCAAGATGTCAGGAAGACTAATAGAAGCTGTTACATTTTTTCAAAACTGAATGTACAGTGCTATCATCTTAATTATCTATTTTTTGTGCACATTGTAAAATAATAATAGTTATTGAAGAGCAGCTTCTGTAATATGTTGTATTGCATTTTACATTATTCTCTACCTCTTTAGGTTGTGAGGCTTTGGTTGTTGTGCATGTCCCCAAGGAGGGTTAAATAAAAGGCTCCTAGTAAAGAGTGGCAAGTATGTGAATTGAAGGAAGAGCAACATTTATTGACCCTGTTCATTGTAGTAGTAATTTGTTTTGTGTTAATGCGTTGTGGAAGTCATAGGCGAGAGTTGTGATCACAAAGGCTACATGGACAGAGTGAGTGCTCAACATAAGATATCTCATTCACATGGCATGCATAAAATGTTCAAGGGAATGCAGAACCTGAAACGTGAATTAGAAATGTGCGTGCGTGCGTGCGTGCGTGCGTGCGTGCGTGCGCGCGTGCGTGAGTGTGAGCGAATGACACCTTTGGACAAAAGCGGTATTGTTTTGCATGAAGACGACCACATTTCCCATGAGTGCCAGCCCACAGTGTCGTGAAATCCTGAGCTCTTGCTCACCTCCAGTTGGACTGAAGTGAATTACTTTTTTGTTTCCATCAGTGGCTGTGTGAAAGATGCATGCAATAGCACTGAGGTGATAAACATTTAGTAATCCCTCGTTTATCACCGATAATTGGTTCCAAAAACCACCGGCGATAAGTGAAATCCGCGAAGTAGGGTTACCCACTCATCTGTACATTTTTTGTGTGTCAATAAATGTACCGTATTTTCCGGACTATAAGTCGCTCCGGAGTATAAGTCGGACCAGCCATAAAATGCCCCAAAACGTGAAAAAAAACATATATAAGTCGCTCCGGAGTATAAGTCGCATTTTGGGGGGCAATTTATACGACAAAATCCCACACCAAAAACAGTGATGAACGAGCAACAACAGGCTAAACGATAGCAACAACAGGCTAAACAATAGGTATGCTAACGTGACAAACACAAACAAAGAGCTGAGAACGGGCCTGAAAACCATCATATCTCCGCACCATTTACTTTGCAACAATGAGAAGTGTGGCCGAATATGCAGCTCCTGCTTGGGCTCCGTGGATATCTATGGACAACATGAACGCACTGGAGAGAGCTCAACTAAACGCAGCAAGAGCAATAACTGGACAGGTCTGATGTACTACAACACCTGCAGTGCTCCATGAAGCTCAACTCCTACCCCTTTCCTCACGCCTCCAATTGCTGTCAGTTCGGAAAGCCGACGAATGGGCACATCTCCCTCCCGAAGATGACAAACCTGTCCGCACGAGGCTAAAACGTAACAACTGGCGCAATTTTACCACCCCTGTCCTATCCCACCTCAACCTCCTGACAGACACCACGGAGACTGTAAATAACCCTAATATTCCGTGGTCACTGCCGACCCCTCCAACCACCCTTTTTAATCCAATCCTCAAATCAACCACACCATCCCAACAGCTTGCGGCAGCGGAGGAAACCGCCGCCCAGAACGGTCTTACCGATCTACTAATATTCACTGATGGCTCCGTAATAAACAGCGTATAGAATGGAGGAGCAGGTGTGATAGTTCGTCGTGCTGATGAAACAATCCACTCGTGGCACACTCCCACCGGGACCTTTAGCAGTTCTTTTCAAGCTGAAAAGTCTGCCATGACTGCTGCCGTCTCCTGGCTAAATCAATATGACGACTGGTCCTCGGTTTCCATCATCAGTGACTGCAAGTCGCTGGTCCAAGCGCTCAGTAATCCTTGCCCCTCTGATCCCAACATCATATCCCTTCAAACCACCCTTGCGACTTTTCCCAACAACAAAGGGATACAAATCATCTGGGTCCCAGGTCACTGCAACCTCAAGGGCAACGACCTCACCGATGAGCAAGCAAAACTCGTCTCCTCCCTACCCCAAGATGAATGCCAGCTGGATAAATCAACACAACAAGCGATCATACGCAGGAGCTGCGCCCCCCTCCTTCAGATCACCCCCGCCTAATCTCCCTACTATCCCAAAAACCCAAACCACTGGAGGAGGCCTCTTTGTCGAAGAAAGACCTCACCGACCTGATCCGTTTCCGGTCCGGACATCACCCTACTCTCAGAAGGTGGCTACATCTAATGGGGAAGTGTGCCGACGCCCGATGTCGACTATGCGGTGAAGAGGAAGAATCAGCCGAACACCTCTGGCTGCGGTGCCCTGTGCTGACGCCAGAGCGGTACTACCGACAACTTGGCTCCTCCTTCAGTGAACTCTCCAGCTTCCCCAAAGCAACCCTCACGCTTCTGAAGATTATCCTCAGTCGCCTCGAGTGATTCACAGACAGAGAGACAGACAGACAGACAGGCCACAGGAGCTGCTGAAGACCTTCTACACTGCCATCATCCAGTCTATCTGCACCTCTGCGCCTCTGCACCTCCGTCACTGTCTGGTTTGGATCGGCCATCAAACAAGACAAGCACAGACTGCAACGGACAATCAGGACTGCGGAAAAGATAATCGGGACCAACCTCCCATCTATCCAAGACTTGTACCTGTCCAGGACCAGGAAACGTGCAAGTAACATCTGAGACTGAGATCAACCGGAGTCAAATTCCTTGTTTGGCATGCCAATAAAGCTGATTCTGAATCTGAAAAGAGTTTTTGAGAGCTCAAAAAATAGGCAGGTACAATAGAAACAGATACAATCAATAGAATAAAAAAAGGACTATTTGCCCCCATGGAGAGGCTGACAGTCACATAAGAAAAATACAGCACAAAACAATAAATAAAATGCATACAAGTAAAGTGCAAGGCGCCCGCCACTTGCGCCTGCAGGAGCATAATAATAATAATAAAAATAAATAATTAGAAAACACGTAATATTATTAAAGTGAAACACGGTTTATTATTTTACTGTCATCTCAAGCTTACCGCTTTACTGTGTCCGTCGTTTCCATAGATGAGATTGAAGGAACTGAATCATCAATGAAACGACGAAGCAAAAGATTTCTGAAACACTCATCCTTGAACAAGCAGTACTTTGCCCACGGATGTGGGAACACTGCTTGAACACTTCGGCATCCTTGAATTGTTTGGACAACCAGGATTGCGGATTTGCGAAACCGTTTGGCCACACCTGTTAGAGTTTCGCTCATTCCAACTTATTTTGCAAGAACCACACGGGAGACAAGTAAGTCCTTTTCGACACCTGCAGGTGGAGAGTCCATTCGTCGCTGTGAGTACAGCGATGATCGAATGGAGGTCTGACTCTCCCTCCTGCAAGAGCATATTTATTAAGAAAAACAGAGTGGGGGTAAGAGTGGACTGAATAGAGAAAGCCCTTGACCTCTAGTCAAAACATAGCAAGGGGTGTTTTACGACTTTGTGTAGGATGGGACAAGCTAGGTTATTTATTACAAGTTGCAGACCAACATAATCATACAATAAAGATAATCTGGAAAACCCTGACAACTCTGACACCCATTACCTTTTTTGGTAGTCCCTCCCGGATGTAAGTGATAAAAATACCCAATAGAAAACGGAGAAAACTGAACGGAGAAAAAGATAGCCCGCCCAAACAGATCATAAAAGCACCTGGAGGGATAGGTTGCACTTTTTTAAAATCTTGGAGACTCTAAGTCAGGGGTGTCCAAACCTTTTGCAAGGAAGAACAGATTTGATAAAGTGAAGGGGCCCGGGGGCCAATAGTTTTTTCGGACATTTTTTAACTACAAAAATTTCATGCAAATACACACTGTTATAAAACCATTTTCATTGTCACAATTGTCTTTATTTTTCAAATGACAAAATAACCAAATATAAGCCACTCAGGCAGATGTGAACAACTCTAAAAACACAAATTATGCCTTTCATTCATAGTATCTGAAGAGTCAGATAACATTGAACAAAGTGTATGAAATACAGTGGAGCCTCTGTTTTCGACCACAATCCATTCCAGAAGGCTGTTCGAGAAGTGAACCGTTCGAATTCCGAATCATGTTTTCCCATTACAAATAATGGGAAAAAAATGTAATCCGTTCCAAGCAAAAAAACTGCACAACTGCATTGCGCTGGTCGCATTATTGTGACAGAGCAGTCGCTGAAATTTAGAAAATATTTTTAAAGTCCTGATGTACTTTCCAAAATATAAGTGGACCTCAATGCGCAGGGAGCTTAACTTTGTCCGATTGCGCAACTGCAGCGCACCGCCGAACGCGCAACCGTAGCGCGCCGCCAACCACGCAACTGCACCACGCTGATCGCATTATTGTGACAGAGCGGTCGCTAAAATTTAGAACATATTTTTAAAGTCCTGATGTACTTTCCAAAATTTAAGTGGACCTCAGTGCGCAGGGAGCTTAATTTGGTCCGATTGCGCAACCGCAGCGCGCCGGGCGCTCACTGTCGCATTGCTTTAGGAGCGTCTTTGTGTTTGAGGATGGCTTTATTGCTCCCACTTGCTTCCTTTGGAGGCATGATTAGAGTTGATGCAATCCTCAGAGTAACGAGAATGTAATAACGAACGGAGTCAGTTGGCATGCGGGTCCTCTCGGCTCATCTCGCGAGGTTCGACAACTGAATGTTGTCTGACATCCGAAGCAAACAATCTCGAATTTTTTGTTCGAATACCGATTTGTTCGAGAACCGGGACATTCGAAAACTGAGGCTCCACTGTACCTTAAATTTACATGTTTAATTTTTTTTTTGATTCACGAACATTTTAAACAAGAGTTAAGTAATGCAAAGTTGTCTGTTATTATTAAAACTTAAAACAAGTGAATTTTGCCCTTGTCATTTACAATATCTTTCATAAAGTAATAGTTTGTGTCACGTCTACAGGTTCATAACATCAACAGTATTAACATGGCCACTTCATAGCTTGCTTTAGTAATATTTACTTTTGACTCACAGCCCCGCGTGAAGAATCGCTGTTGTGATGCCAGTTCAGCCTGGAGCTGCTTCACTTTATCAACACGGTCACTCCCTGTTAGCTTGTCGCATGTGTTAGCATGTTTAGTCTGGTAGTGTCTCTTTAGGTCGAAATCCTTAAACAAGGCAACCGTCTCTTTACAAATTAGACAAACACAATTGCCTTGATTTTCAGTGAAGAAGTATTGTAACTCCCATCTCTCTTGAAAGCAACGACCCTCAATGTCAACTTTCCTCGTTTTCTTTACAGTCGGCATGGCAGAAATGAGCGGAGAGGGGTTCGCGGCACGGATGCAGACTGATATTATTAAAGTGGTGCTGCCACCTTTTGGTAAAAGGAGGATTTATAGTTTCAAGTTTCATTTTTTTTTTAATTTATTTGAACAGTGCAGGCGGGCCATAAATAATACATTCTAAGACCGAAGCTGCGGGCTGTATGAAATCTGACCGGAGGCCGGATTTGGCCCGCGGGCCAGACTGCGCTGCTCTAAGTACATAATAAAATGAATATCAAAGCAAAAATTGTGGATTTTCCATGATACGTCTCCTGGCGGTCATTCGCAATTCATAGAACTGTAGTTACATTCGTAATTTTTGGGTTTTTGCGACTATGTAAATTTTAGTGAAGCCTTAAAACATATTTTTAAAAGTCAGTTTAACTTTGAAATGTTGAAGTATTTAAAAATACAATAAACTGTTTAAAAATATAATTATAAAAGTTGTGTGCGGATATCATAAAAATATTGACTCCACATCGCGGATTTTCACTTATCACAACAGTCTTGGAATCAGTTATCAGTCATAAACGAGGGCTTACTGTAGTCGGGAGGTGCTTGGGGAGCGTTTCTCCAAGGACGGTGATGGAGGAGGAAGAAGGAAGCCAGCAGCCCAACAACACACAACGGTGAGACAGAGGTCATGCAGTACAGTCCTCGTTTTATTTTGCACCATTTGCTTACACGACATTTAAACGCAGATAAGCCCCCCGGCTACGCCAACCTCCTTCCTCACGCATGTGCACGCAGCATTCACTCTGCAGCAGTCAGTCGCACGCAAGCTGTCAGAATAATCGCAACAAAATATTTCTTTTTTGTATTACTTTCAGACCAAATGTCATGTGGTGTTTATTAAGAATGATAAAACCACTACGCCGTTACCTTTTCTCTCTGTCGTCGTCAAAACATAAAAGCCGTTTGCCCCAGAGAGCACAGCTTGGATGAATCCCCCGCCGTCTTTTATTAGCGCAATAACCGACTTGGTTTCCCACCTTATTTTGCCATGAAACGTTTGAACAACAGTGACAGTACGATACAGGAGAGTGACTGGTAACTCTGCTGTGAATCACTTGAGAGACAAGTACAAATTCTGCATAGCTGGGTGTGCTGCCTGCCTTGTAGTACATAGTGGCGAGAGCAAAGGCACTACTTAACCCCACGTGTCACTGGTTTAAATTTCGCTCCCAAGCTTTGCCACCCTCTTTATTGTTAACGTTATTTTTATTAGGTTTACAGCATCTTGCAGCCATTTCATTGGATGTTGTGGAGTTTATGCCAGCAGTAATCGAACATAGACGATTCCAACGACTTCTATTTTTGCAAGCGATGGGAAAGTGACGTATGGTGTAAAGCATGTCAGCACATTTGTAGTTCATTTGTGTGGCAGGGTTCCTACCCCCCTCCTCAACGGTTTTTTGTCAGTGAAAGCAATACAAATACCACCAGGCCATCACTATAGTACCATTAAATTAGTTGTAAGTCAATGTTTAGTCATAAGAGTTATGAAAACATTTGTCAGTTCAGTTTAAGCTGCTGAGAGAGTAGGGTGCTTCTGTTCTGCTCTCAAGGTTATTGCTGCAAACTGAGCGATAACGGCATACAGAAACATAGACAGACATTGCAATATGGATTACTAAATACTAACTAGCTTTATTTGCACATAGGAAGATCAAAAGAAGAAACTTTGGAGCTATTGGGCCAAAAAAGGAACAGGCAACAGCCGATGATTTGGAAATAATCAGCAATCAGATGAAAACTTTGGAAGCAAATCAGCAGAAAACTCTGGACAGTCTTCAAGACACTGGAAGTAAGATTAGAGGTGAGATCAGGGACATCAAGAAGAGTATAATGGAAATGGAGACCTGGCTGTGTGGGTTAGAAACCAAGATGGAAGAAATTGCATTTCTCAAAGCTGAGAATGCCAAGAAAGATCAGCTGATAAAAGTTCTCACCAATAGAGTAGAAGATATTGACCAGCAATATAAAATGTGGTCATCACTGGGCCAAAGATCGCGCCCAGAAATTATGCTGCATCGCTGAGACATCAAAATGGAACTGATGGTGGAGATGAAGATGAAAACTGATCTGTGGAACACCAAGTGGTAGATTTCCTTACAACAAAAACATATCACTGAATAAGGCATTTGTGGATTACTGCCGAATTCTTCCTAAAAGAGCAGCATGTGGAGGTAGGGTGAGCAAAAATCACGTGGTGCTACTTAGATTCACAAGTGTTAAGCACAAGGTTGCTCTACTGCAACACAGAAAGAATCTGAGCGGTTCCAATGTCTACATTAATGAAAATTTCAACAAAAAAAATGCAACCATTGCTTGGAGAGCCCGCCAACTGAAAAAGTAAAGAAAAATACAAAGCACTTGTACGACAAATTGCAAAATCTACATAAAGGTGAAGGGATCATCTCCAGAAAACACCAAACCAGTGCTGATTAGAGCAATAGATGATCTGGATGAATACGCAAATTGAGGTATGTCAAGCCCAACTACATCCCAAACCATAACAAAAATGGAAACAGGCAAAATCTAACGAACTTGGCTGCGAGATATGAGAACATTCATTTGACTTGACTATTAAAGTAAAGGGCACACGCATCCTACCGAAGCCCTCTACAGAAGAAAAAAATGAAAGGGCAATAAAAGATTTAGAAAAGCAACTATCAATGCAGGATTGGAGTACGGTTTACGAGGAAACTGATGTAAATTCATATGAAAGTTTCTTCAAAATCCTGCTGGAACTATATGACAAACATTGCCCTATAATCAAGGTAATGGATAATAAGGGGAAAAAAAGAAATATGTGCCATGGATCAGTAAAATCTTACTGAAAGCCTGCAAAAAGAAAAAGTACCTAGTATATATAAAAAAGTGAATCAACACTTATAAAATACAAAGCCTACAGAAACAAGGTCAATAACCAAATGAGAGTAGAAAAGAACAAATTTCATGGGAGTTTAAGATCAGGGGATGTTTGAGAATAATTGTCAATTTTTTTATTTGTGAAGCCCTTTGAAACTTGCCTGTGATTTAGGGCTATATAAATAAACTTGACTTGACTTGACATGACAGAAAACTTGACAACAGGCAGAGGAAAAGGACGTCAAGACCTCCCCCCCCACACTTACTTCCACCCATCCATATTCTGTATTGCTTGTCCCCACAGGGGTCGCGGTGGTGCTATAGAGCCTATCCCAGCAGTCATTGGGCAGTCGGCAGGGGACACCCCGAACTGGTTGCCAACCATGCATGTTTTTGGGATGAAGGAAGAAACCGGAGGGCCCGGAGAAAATCCACGCAGGCACGAGGAGAATATGAAAACTCAAAAACTGTTAAGTGGACATGCTAACAGCTGATTAGTCATGAACTATAATTTTGTAATGTCTTAGATCAGGGGTTTTCAACTGGTTTTGTCCAAGGGACCACCATTATAAACAAGAAGTAACTCGGGGACCACAGCTTTGGTGGAATATTATTACTACCAGCTCAGTGGCCTAGTGGTAGAGTGTCCACCCTGAAACTGGAAGGCTGTGGGTTCAAACCCCAGCCAGGTCATACCAAAGACTATAAAAATGGGACCCATTGCCTCCCTACTTGGCACTCAGCATCAAGGGTTGGAATTGGGGGGTTAGATCACCAAAATGATTCCTGAGCGCGGCACCGCTACTGCTCCCCTCTCCCCCAGGGGTTGGATCACAATCACACGGGGATGGGTAAAATGCAGAGGACAAATTTCACCGCACCCAGATGTGTGTGGCAATCATTGGGACTTTAACTTTTTTACTTTTTTATTTCGCACCGACCTATACAGGCTATTTACTTTCAATGAATCACAACTTCGGTGCATTTTCTCACACTGCGAATTGCCCGCTGAACTGCCTTTACACTGGTTCGTGGATCCTGTGGAGGCTTTTTTTGTGTGTTTTGAAGTGTTCTTCTGGGTATTTGGGGAGGGGGCTGTGTGGCAGACCTATAAGTCTCTGTGTCCAAATCTATATTATTTGGGCCTCTCACTAGCAAGCCTGCATTGTTTCTTTATTTACAACTTTTTGCCTTTATTGACTTGTAATGTGTCACACGTATTAGTTTCTTTTGTCGGCGTTGTGAGTGGCAGTCCTATTAAATTTGCGCTCATGTCATCTGTGTATCTTATATGTACCTACTCTGCGATTTGAATGCTGCTGGAAAATTGAATTTCCCCGCTGGGATCTATAGAGTATGTCTCTCTCTGTCTGCCTCTCTCTCTCTCTCTCTCTCTCTCTCTCTTTATTTTTTACATTGACGTGATGTTGGGAATCAAAATATTTCTTTTTGAACAGCTCCTGACCAGAGGGTTGAAATCCTTCCTACTACTCTTCACCATGGCCCAGACTACCGTCTCCGCCACGCTCTGCTTCCAACTCTACAGACTGAAGTATACTTTTGGATTGTACAGTGTAAGAACGATACGTGCTCATTACAACTTTATTTGTTGGAGAAAAACAAATGCTCATTGCATTGTGTATTGTATATTGCAAAAGATGCTAATATCACTGGTAGCTGTACAACATTAACGCCCGGCGGTTTACTAACCCTTGCAAATGCTTCTTTGGATAAGAATTTGAAAATTCGGACTAAAAGTCGCTCTAGAGTACAAGTCGCATCAGCCATAAAATGCACAATATAGAGGAAAAAAAAACATATAAGTTGCGCTGACGTTTAAGTTGCATTTTGGGGGAAATTTATTTGACAAAATCCAACACAAGAACAGACATGAACCAGCAACAAGAGGCTAACGATACGGTATGCTAACGTGACATAAACACAAACGAGGAGCTGAGAACGGGCCTGATGTAACATTAACAGTTATTCAAATAACTATAACATAAATAACACGTTTATCAAACCATCTGTGTCACTCCAAATCATTAAATTCATAGATCGAGTTCGTCATCCTTTCTGTAAACAACGCCGTGTGTGCGGCGCACCGCTGACATCAGACTCGTCGTCAGTTGCAGTTCAAATTATTCCACAGGCCCATATAACAATATATAAGTTATATATCAAATAACAATTATATAAATAACAATTTTATCGAACCATCCGTGTCACTCCAAATCTCTAAAGCCATCGGAATCTCAGAATGAAAAAGTCCCAGAATGCATTTTTCTGAGCTGTGTGCAAGCGACCTATAAAACTGATAACATTGATCCAACTTGAATTGAACATTTATTATAATAAACAAAAAACAAACAAAAAAAGAACAATCAAGTCAAGTTTATTTACTATGTAGCCCTTAATCACAGACAAGTCTCTAAGGGCTTCAAATGGCGACAATTATTAATTAAGGTGACTATTGTTTGGGTTTACAGATTATCTTGATCGTATGATTATGTTGGAATGTAGACTAGAATTATTAACTTTGTTTAAACCTTTTACCTTTCCTTGACTCTGAAAAGTTTAACCATTCAGTTGTTGAAACTTTCCAAATGGTGTGGAAACATTCTTGCTTAGTTAATCATCTATAATGCTCCGCTAGTTCCTGTTTCCACGACCTTGTAAAACAATGAGTTGGGACCCTCCGCACTGATTAACCAGTTGCTAAGGTGACCACCAAACATGTCCAATGTCACCCCCACCCTACTTGTTCTCAATAAATATGCGCTTGCAAGAGACCAAAGGCAGACTTTGTTCGATAATTGCTGTACCTACAGTAACGAGCAAATTCTCCACTTGCAAGTGCTCCTCCGGAACGGTTGATGTGGAACCCAGACAGCCGTTTGGGTGTCACCTAACCTCCTCGATCAGGCAGGAAGGGTGGGGAGGGGGCAGGACAGACAGCACAAACTGCAGCCGAATTGGCCAACACAGGTTAATGAAAGGCCATTGTATAAAAATGTCTTTTAAATCGTGTCTTAAATGCTTCTACTAAGGTAGCAGCTCTGATATCTATCGATATGGCATTCCAAAGCTCTGAAGCCCGAATAGAGAATGCTCTTGAACCTGCAAATTTCTTTTTGCCCCTTAGGGTCACTTAAAGACCAGCGTTTTGCGAACAAAGGTTTCAGGACAGAACGTAAGGTACAACTAGGTTGATCAAATAGGAAGGCGCAAAGCCATGCATTGTTGTTATAGGTTCGTAAGTTAGTCCGCTTCTACCAATAAGATTGTCCACTATCTTGCGAGCATGCCGAGTCATGGAGCGCATGGGGCGTGGTAGGACATTTAGGACATCACAGCCATCTACCACATCCGTTCCTGTGTCCAGTCATCTTGACTTTGTCTTGCCTCTGGATCTTGATGGTCTCGGACGAGAGAGTGAAGCTGACGTACTGCGCAACCCTCCCTCATTTTAATCCAAGTCTAGCGCAAGTCATGACTTCAAACCATCCTGTGCAACCTTCACAAGTCCTGTGGCAATGGGCGAGTAGCGAATCAGCAGGTGTAGATACACTGGGAGCTGACAGTCACAGACCTACATACAGGCGGGCAGCTCAGGGCATGCGGTCACTCTCTACTGGACTGAAGCAGCAGTGGAGTTCGGCAGCCCACTGAGTGTCTGTGCAGCCCTTTTTTTAGGATTCACTCTGCTCACCTCAATGAAGGAAGTGGCCAGAAAAGGGGCCCTGAACATAGTCTTCTTCATACCACACAGCCAGCTTGCCACAACTGGTGGGGATCTCTCCAAGCGGTGGAACAACAACAAAGAAAAAAGTGAATGTGCTCAACCTTGTAATATCGAATGTGCGAACCCTGCTAAACAACATCAAGTCAAACAGGCCTGAAAGAAGAACTGCACTGGTCGCCAGAGAACTAGCTCGCTACAACGTGGACTTAGCAGCCCTCAGCCGGACATGCTTTGCAGACAAGGGACTACTCAAAGAACTGAACGGCGGTTGATAGAGTGGTGCTCACTCTAACTTATTTGCAAGAACCACCCGGGAGACAGTATGCCCTTTTAGCACTTGCAAGTGGAGAAAACGTTCGTCACTGTGCATACAGCGATGTTCGAACAAAGTCTGCCTTTTAAATATTTTGTTTATTTATTTTATTTTATGCACTGATCAGCTGGCACTTTTAAATTGTATTGTACAAGTGAGACAATGACAATAAAGATCTATTCTAAGTCTGCCTTGGTCCATTGCAAGAGCATATTTATTGAGAGAAAGCAGGGTAGGGGTTAGAGTGGACAGGTTTGGTGAACCCCCGGCCTCTGGTCAAATCAGAGCAGAGGGTGTTTTACAACGTTGGAGGAAACAGAACAACTTTGATTGCTTCCTCTGCAGCTGGTCAATCAAGCAGAGGATGCAATCACTTCATTTTACTGCGTTGTGAGAGCAGGACAAGTTTGGTTAGAATAGAATAGAATAGAATAGAAATAGAATAGAATAGAATAGAATAGAATAGAATAGATCTCTATTGTCATTGTCACAAGAACAACTAAATTAAAAGTGCCAACCGATCAGTGCATCTGCTAAAATAAAAAATACAAACTAAAAGTCTATACAAACTAAAAACCACACAAAAGAACAAGTGAGATGTAATACCACACCCTCATATTTTTGTTAAAAAAAAGACATGTAATTTCACACCCCCATATTGCACAGTTAAAATGCAGCATTTAGTGTGACTACCACTGTAGGGTAAAAGCTGCTGGCGAATCTGCTAGTCCTTGATTTAATTGATCTGTAGCGTCTGCCTGATGGCAACAGTTCGAAAAGGGAGTGGCTAGGGTGGGAAGTGTCCTTTAGAATGTTCTGTGGGGCAGCTAACGATCTTTTGTGCTGTGTTGATGACCACTTGGAGCTTTTTCCTCTGAGCTGCAGTGCAGCTGGTGTACCAAACACATACACAGCATGATAGAATGCTCTCTATGAAGCACCAGCAGTCTTTGCGTGATGCTGTACCTCCTGAGCACCCTTAGGAAGTAGTCTCTGCTGGGCCTTTTTTAGCAGCTCAGAGGTGTTCACGCTCTAGGTAAAGTCCTCCTCGATGTGGACTCCCAGGAAGTGGAAGGAGGACACCCTCTCCATACAGACCCCGTTGATGATAAAAGGTGGAATGTCCATTTTTTTTCCTCTTAAAGTCAACGACCAGTTCTTGGGTTTTAGCCGTGTTTAGGAGCAGGTTGTTCTCTCCGCACCACTCCGATAGCTACACCACTTCGTCCCTGTAGGCAGACTCATCCCCCTTTGAGATGAGCCCCACCACAGTGGTGTCATCCGCAAACTTTACAATGGTGTCGCTGCGGTGGGCGGGAGTGCATGTGTGTGTGTAGACTCTACACACACACACATGCACCCCCGTGTAGAGTAGAGTCTACACTGTAGAGTGTGTAGCGTAGTGGGCTCAGTACGCAGCCCTGTGGGGAGCCAGTACTAAAGCTGAGAGGTGTGGATGTATGACGGCCCACTCTCACCCTCTGGCTGCAACCTGTCAAGAAGCTGTTAATCCACATGCAGATGTTGTGTGGAAGTCCCAGGTCCCCCAGTATGTCCACCAGTCTGTGGGGGAGGATGGTGTTAAATGCAGAGCTGAAGTCCACAAAGAGCATTAGCACATAGCTCCCCGGCTGCTCCAGGTGGGACAATGCAGCATGGAGGGCTGTAGCTACTGTGTCCTCTGTGGATCTATTAGCCCTATCGGCAAATTGGTGGGGGTCAAAACCTCTGAGCAGGAGTGATGTGATGTGACCCCGGACCAGCTTTTCAAAGCACTTCATCACCACCGGGGTGAGTGCGACTGGCCGGTAGTCATTAAGGCTGGTGATGTGGCGTTTCTTGGGCAGGGGGACTATAGTGGAGGATTTTAAACAGGATGGGACAGTGGACTCGGTAAGGGACTGGTTGAAGATCTTGGTGAAGACCCCAGCCAGCTGATCTGCGCAGTCCTTTAGGACACCCCCAGTGACGCCGTCAGGACCCGCAGCCTTCCTTGGGTTGATGGTCCGCAGCTTGCGCCTCACCTCATGCTCCTCCACTGTGCGGATGAAGCTGCTGTGGACCATGGGATATGATGTTGCCGCTTTAGGTGGCTCGGACTCGAACCGGGCAGAGAAGGTGTTAAGGTCCTATGCCAGTGAGGCGTCCCTTCAGCAGCTCCGATGGTGGTCCTGTAGCTAGTAAGATACTGGACTCCCTGCCACACCTGCTTGCTGTTGTTGCTGTCCAGGTGATCCTCAATCCTCCTGTTGTAGTCAAGCTGGGCCTCTCTGATGCCTCTCCTCAGGTTGGCTCTGGCTGCGCTGTAGAGAGCCCCGTCCTCAGACCTGAGGGACAGGGCAGTGTCCCTCTCCTCCAACAGCCGAAGGACCACCCGGGTCATCCAGGGCAAATGGTTGGGGTATATCCGCATGTGTTTGTCCACCGTGACAGTGTCCGTGCAGTGCTTGATATAACACAGAACACGGTCTGTGAACACGTTCAGGTCCCGGTGTTCGAAGATGTCCCAGTTAGTTCTGTCGAAGCAGTCCTGCAACTGCTGAGCGGCGTCATCAGTCCAGATTTTAACAGTTTTAGTGATGACAGAAGCAGATTTCCTGATGGTGGTATATGCAGGGATTAATAGCAGTGACGTGGTCAGACTGGCCCAGGTGAGGTAGCTGTTTTGCCCTGTAGCCTAGCTTGATGTTGGAGTAGACCTTGTCTAGAGTGTTAGCTCCTCTAGTGGCACATTTAACGTGCTGGTGGAATCTAGGGAGTGCTGCTTTCAAGTCTGCATGATTAAAGTCTCCTGCTATGATGTGGACTGCGACAGGATATCTACTCAGCTGGCTGCTAATACTGTCATGTAATAGTCCAATAGCTAGCTCAGCATGAGCCTCCGGAGGTATGTAGACAACAGTCGTCATGACTACGGTAAATTCATGAGGGAGGTAAAAGGGCCTGCATTTAATAGCCACATACTCCAAGTCCAGGCAGCAGTGACTGTCTACAGTGACTATATTAGTACACCAGTTGTTATTGACGTACATACAGAGCCCCCCTCCCTTGCTCTTGCCGGAGTTCTCAGTCCTATCATGACGCTGTGTGGTAGCCAGCTAGCTCGATAGCAGAGTCCGGTATGAGTGGATAAAGCCAGGTTTCCGTGATCAGCAGCATGCAGCAGTCCGTCACGGTCCGGTTCGCTGAGATCTGTAGCCATAGTTCATCCATCTTGTTACCTGGCGTTGGTGAGAAACAGGCTAGGGAGCGGTGGTTTGCATGGCCGCTTCCGTAGCCTGGTTAGCGCGCCGGCCCTGCAGCCTCGGTTTTGCCTCCTCTCTCTGCGCCGCCTTCGCTTCCTCTCAGCGGGGATGGTGATCCAAGGGGAGCCCGGGCGCCTGATGATATCCTCCGGTATGTTTTGAGAGCGGAGAAATTCAGCTGTGACACTCAACTCGCAGCAAACCCCTATCCTGAGGAGATCCTGCCGGTTGTAGGTGGTGTATGATCGACAAACAGTGAGTACAAACACTAACAAAAAACAAACAATGCGTAGATCGGGAGAGCACTGAGCGCAACTGCGTGCGCCGCCATGTCAGTTAGGTCATCATTATAGTCTACATTCCAACATAATCATACGATCAAAATAATCTATCAACCCTAACAAATCCCTCCTGTTTTATCATATGATTATGTCACCCCGATCAACAAACATAAACAAGAAAATATAAGGAAGATAGAAAAACACAAAATAAAAAACACAGAAACAGTACATCATTGTATCCATCACTTGCAAGGCATTTTCGATGGTCAAATCATCAAGTTCCTGTAAAACATTTTCAGCTAAACAACATCATCGCAATCTTCCTTCCGCAGCGCATTTAAGTCATCACATTCGACATGTCTGAGATGTTGTATTTGCACCTGAGCTACGGTAGAAGACAAAATCCTTGCCACAGCAGATTTCAAATATGAGATAACACAGGTCGTAAATAAGCACAACAATACCAGCACAGCAAGCATAGGAGTCACAAGTTTCAACAGCAGTTGCCACCAGGCGCTAGAGATTAGCCATGAAAAGTAATCCCATTGTGGGACCTTGTCGTCCGATTTGGCCAGCTGTAAATTCTTCAGTGAGTTCATGGTGTCGTTGATGTGAGTGTCATTATCTCCTGGAATGTATATGTGCAACAGGAAGTCCCAATAATGTGGCATACGCCACCTTGTGCTGCAGTCATCAAGCCCAGAACCATCCTGTTTTGCAAGACCATTAGCCCAATAGCCTGAATCTCTCTGTTTTGTCCATCAGCGAGAGTTTCACAAAAGCTTGAAAACAATAGTTCAGTGTCTCTATGAAGAGTGATTGTTTTCCAACTCCAATCCAAGGAAATAGCAAATGAACGTCATAGAATAGTGTCATTTCCTCGGATGTAACATGGGTAGTTCATTCCAGGTGGCCTTTTTGTATAGTGGGCCACTTGTGGCATCTTTCGTCCTTCAACAGTCACATTGAGATTAATCCAAAAGAGTTCGATCACAGGTTTATTTCTGAGTCCAGGGCGGTAGGGGTAGCGTCACTGACTGTGACAGCACGGTGTTGACATCCAACTCCTCCCATAGAGACCATACATTTCGCTTCACTAATGTCCATCACATTGGCCTCCAGGTGAACTTGCGTGGAGGAAGGGGGGAGTTTGGAACACACATAGTACCTCACCTGTGTAGGATCCCACAGTGAACTTCACGCACTGGTACCAAGTGTTGGTTTTGTATGGATTTTCTGGGGTCCCATGACCAGTCCTCATGGCTTTCTTCATGTGACCATCTTCTCCTTCGGTTGACTTTGTCAATGGGTCTATTCAGATGAGTCAATAGACCATAGCACGCTACAACCACAACGCAGCAGAGGATCCACCTGGCATGTGGCGTCCCCCTTGCTACTAGGTTGGCAGAGACACCGGTACATCCCATTGCCTGTCAGAGTGGGGATTGCTGAATTCTTCACTAACATTGAGACACACCACCCTAAACGATGGAGCCCCTTTGTAGTCAGAACTTCCCCACCACTCCGAAAACAAGGTTCCAGCACTCCCTGTAACTTGCAGTGGCTGAGGTGAATCCAGCTGGGCCTTCCAGCAACGTTCAGTGCAGTGTTGTTAGTCACCTAAATGTTGAACAGAGGCTGTGATGTACCGAAGTCAAATTCCTTGTTTGGCAGGCTCAAACATGGCGAATAAAAATTTTTGAATCTTGAAAAGTGGGGGTAGTCAACAAGACTTGGAGTGGTCCCTCACACCGTGGCTTGCCCAGTTTTTCCTTTTGACGACCTTTATGTCAACCCAGTCTCCTAGCTTGATGGGGTTGTTGACCTGTCGGGCCGAAAGATCAAGCGGCAGTAAATTTGCATTTGACACATCTTTCAGTTTGTTTTCCAAAGGTGTTAACCCTTCTGAAGTGGGAGTGATTCTCATATAGAGCTTCTTTTAGGTTTCCGTGTGGATTATGCTTCCCACAAGCAGGACATGCTTTAAAAAAGTTTTTAAATTTAACCAACTCAATCTCTCGGATTTAACTCACATATAGAAGTTTGTATAATTTTATATCACAACCAATCAATTATTTCTCTTAAATTTAGCATCTCTTAAATGCTCAATTTTGCTTCATCCAATCTCACCAGGGCGAGACACTCATGTGCACTAGTGTGGACCAGTTTCTGCTCACAAACAAATTTCTTTCTTTTCCTCCCTTTTTTATTTTTCCAAATTGTTTCTGTTTTGCGGTGCAAATCGAAACTACCACAGTCTAGCAAATTTCGTTATTGCCGTGGGTTTTTGCTAATACTGCTTTATAGTCAATTTATTCTACCAGTCACACAAACTCTAGCACTTTTTGTTTCTTTCAGGCCTATTCAGGATGGGTGTAAAACCCTCCCAAACAGCTTGGAAAACAGACAAAAAAGAATATACGCCCTTCTTCGATTAGGAAAAAGAAGCTCTGTTTTTCTTAGTCCGTTCCTTCCACTGGGTCTTGAACCCAAGCTGTTTCTTGGCTCGGAAAAACCAAAGCCGTATCTCTTAGCTCGGACAAACCAAAGCCGTATCTCATAGATGGGACAAACCAAAGCCGTATCTCATGCACTTTTACTTTTTGCGCGTTTCATATTACACAACTTTAGGGCTTTTACTTACTCATCCCCTGGTTCGTCGCACTGCCGGATCCCGTCAATCCACTGTAGTCAGACGAAGGCAGACCTAAGATGCTGGCCCAGCGAAGAATTTTCTTCCCAGGTCCTTCTTTACCAGGTCCTGCTAATGGACAAACTGTCAACAGTTTGCAGCACATCGTCCTCCGTCGGTCAGCAGTGGGTATGTTGAGATCCAGGTCACGGCACGTAAATGTTAGAGTGGTGCTCACTCTAACTTATTTGCAAGAACCACACGGGAGACAGTATGCCCTTTTAGCACTTATGAGTGGAGAAAACGTTTGTCACTGTGCATACAGGATGTTCAAACAATGTCTGACTTTCGTCTGTTGCAAGAGAGTATTTATTGAGAAAAAGCAGGGTGGGGGTGAGAGTGGACAGGTTTGGTAAACCCCCGGCCTCTGGTCAAATCAGAGCAGGGGGTGTTTTTCTATCAACCCTAACAGCGGTTATACCTTCTGGTTATACCTTCTTCTGGAGTGGCTTAAATAGCACCGAACGGTGTGAAGCAGGTGTGGGATTTGCCTTCAAATCCATTTTGTTTGCCAGCTCACAAGACTTCCTCAGGGCGGACCATCAGACCTGGAAAGGAATCATTGGGAAGCATGGCATCGGTAAATGCAACAGCAACGGTTTACTGCTGCTCAAGTCATGCGCTGCAAATTACTTTGTCATTACTAACCATATTCCGCCTACTGAGCAGCAACAAGACGTCATGGATGCACCATAACCATAAGCATTGGCATCTCATAGATTACGTCATCACCAGAAAGAGGGATAGGCAGGAAGGACGTCAGCGTGACCAAGGCTATGTGTGGTGCTGACTGCTGGACTGATCATGGACTCGTGTTTAAACTCAAACTCCGTATCTTGCTTGTGAGAAGACCCCAAGACCAAAAGACTGCAAAGAGACTGAACGTCTCCAAGTTGAAGAGCAGCAAAGTTCGAGAGTAAACTGACTGATACGATGCACAATGATGGGGCCAGCATAGAGGAGCAGTGGCCAACCCTCAGAGACGTCATATAGTCAAATGCCTCTGAACACAATGGACAAGCTACCCGGCGTAACCAAGACTGGTTTGACGAAAATGAGGAAAGGATACAGGTGATACTCAGAGAGAAACAACAACTCCTTCGAGTGCATCCTCATGACCCATCCTCATGACCCATGTTCATGACCCAAGAAGGATGCCTTCACTAATGGAAAAAGGGACATCCGCAAGAAGCTAAGCGAGATGCAGGACAACTGGTTCAGCAACAAGGCAAATAAAATCCGGGGCTTTGTTGACAGCCACTACTTTTTACAACGTGCTGAAGGCTGTGTACAGACCTCGGTCCTATGGATCCTCACCCCTCCTCAATGCAGATGGGACCCAGCTTCTGATTGAGGAGAAGCAGATACAGGAGAGATGGGCTGAACACTTCAACAGCGTCCTCAACCGCCCAGCCTGAGTCAACGACTAAGCCACCGACTACCTGCCTCAAGTACAACACAAACCTGAACTGGACAACCTCCCCACTGAAGAAGAAGTCAGAAAGGCTGTTAAGCAACTCTCCTGTGACAAAGCAGCAAGCGCGCATGTTATCCCTGCTGAAGTGTACAAGGCGGGAGGCCCTGCTATGATACAGACATTGACTCTGCTCTTCCGGTCCAGTTCAAGGATGCCAGTGTCATCCACATCTACAAGGGGAAGGGCAATCGCCAGTCTTGCGACAACCACAGAGGCATCTCCCTCCTGTCCGTAGCCGGGAAGCTCTTAGCTCGAGTACTGCTCAACCGTCTCCTGCAACACCTAGAACAAGGACACTTCCCAGGAGGCCAGTGTGGCTTCGGTCTTGGGACCATGCGGCAACTCCAAGAGAATTGCCAAGAGCAACACTGCAGCCCCTACATGACGTTTGTCGACTTGACAAAGGCTTTCGTCACGGTCAGCAGGGACGGCTTATGGAAGATCATGGAGAAGTTTGGCTGCCCCAGCAAGTTCATCATGCTTGTCCTCCTGTTCTATGATGGCATGATGGTGAAGGTACGGGACAACGGAGATGAATCGGAAATGGCAGGACAAAATCCCCGACACGGAGATCCTGGGGGTGCACATCAGTGAGGACCTCTCCTGGACCAACAAAACTGCATCACTGGCGAAGGAAGCTCAGCGCCGCCTGTACTTCCTGCGGAAACTCAGGCGAGCAAGTGCTCCTCCGGCCATCATGACCACATTCTACCGTGGCACCATTGAGAGCGTCCTCTCCAGTTGTATCGCTGTGTGGGGTGGTAGCTGTACTGAATACAACATGAAGGCCCTGCAGCGTATAGTATTATTGGCGCTTCACTCCCCTCCCTGAAGGACATTTACACCTCCCATCTCACCCGCAAGGCGACCACGATTGTGTGTGATGTGAGTCACCCCGCTCACTCTTTGTTTGATCTTCTGCCCTCCACCAGACTCACCAACAGCTTCATACTCCAGGCTATTAGGATCCTGAACTCTCCCCCCCCCTCCCTCCTCCACCCTCGGCTGCATAACGTCCAGTACTTTTGCACTATATTCTGACTGTCTGCTGTATGCACACTTGCTCCATTTTTGCTCCTCTTATTTATTTATTTATTTATTTATTTATTTATTTATTTATTTATTTATTTATTATTCATCAACCTTATTTATTCATTGTTTGTGCCTTCTTGTTTTTACTTTTTGTGCTGTTTACTCGTATGTATATTGTGTAATATGTCTTGTCACCGTGGGATAGTGGGAAACGTAATTTAAATCTCTTTGTGTGTCTCGACATGTGAAGAAATTGACGATAAAGCATGCCCAGTGTCTACACCCTACACAAAGCACAGGTCAGATGGGCTGAACACGTTGTGAGGAAGGATTCTTTGTGTAAATTCTCATGCAAGGGAAATTGTGAACAATTGTGTCCTCTGCAGGCGGAGCTATGGTCATGCAGGCGAACAAAAGATGGCCGATCTGCCAACTGATAGTCTTACTCCTGACCTTCCTCCATTCTCACATGTTGGAGTGGATTTCTTTGGACCAATAGAGATGAGAAGAGGGTGTGGCGTGGCGAAATGCTATTTACTTGCCCAGAAGTTGCACACTCAATGGATACAAACATCTGTGTGAATGCGTTTAGGCACTTTATGCCAGAAGAGGCCAAGTAAAAGAATTAATGTCAGACAATGGAACTAATTTGATTTCTGCTGAAAAGGAGCTACGGGACGCCCTGAAATGTTGAAACATGGATCTAATTGAGTATAGTCTCATCCAGAAAGATGTCAAGTGGACGTTCAACCCTCCAGCTGGTGCACACCCTGGATTTTACCCTCCACTACACACCAGCAGTCCTTGGATGATGAAGGTCTAGTGACAGTGATGTGTGAGGTTGAATCTATCATAAACCGCCGTCCTTTGACAACCGTTTCCAATGACCTTAATGACTTCGAACCATTGATCCCTAGTCACCTACTGCTGTCACGTCTCGTCCTCGGTTGTTTTATTATGTGCATGTTGCCATGATTTCTGTTTGCGTCACCCCTCCCCTCCTGTGTCACCTCACGATCAGTGTAATCACCCTCACCTGCCTCTCGTCACCTGTCGTGTATTTAAATCCTGTCTGCCCCTCACTCCCTATCGGATTATTTCTTGTCTCACGTATCTGTCAGTTCTGTTTTTGTTTGCCAGCCCTGTCGGTCAGTCCCGTTGATATTTGTTAGACCGTTAAGTTATGTTAGTTTGCCGGTTCTGTTGGGTTGTTCACCTTATCCTCCCTTCCAACTACCTTTTCCCTTCAATAAACCCTGGTCCAAGCTGCGTTTGGTCGCCCTGCTCCATTCCGATCCATGACAACTGCAGCTTAAGATCCAGCCCGTGCTTCCACGAGGAACAGTCAAACAGGAAGATTTATATGCCAGAAGGCTGTGGCGACATACACAGTATATCGCAAATCTTTTCTGGAAATGGTGGATATAAGAATATTTAATAATTGATAATACTTTAGTAATTTAAAATTAATCAATAATTTAATAATTGTAAAATTTAAATAAAGCTGAAGAGATCGTCCCCAGAAAACACCAAACCAGTGCTGATCAAAACGATGGATGCCCTGGAGAAATACACAAATTGAGACAAATGTGGATACGACTTGGAAGATCAATTTTATCAGGAGTTAAATACCAACTTTGAAAAATACAAGATTATCTTTAGACATTATACAAACTTCTCAACGTCACTTCAATATAAAAAATGTGGATCAACGTGGATCACAGGTGTCAAACTCCAGTCCTCGGGGACCGCATTCCGACATGTTTTCCAAGTTTTCCTCGTTAAACACACCTGATTCAATTATCAGGCTCCTGCAGAATGTGAGGATGAACTGATCATTTGAATCAGGTGTGTTTAATGAGGGAAACTTGGAAAACAAGTAGGAATGCGGCCCCTGAGAACTGGAGTTTGACATCCCTGAGTCATGGCTCAAAGAAAGTACAGTCAACAAGTTTCCACCTCAAGATTCAAGAGTTTTTTATTCGCCATGTTTGAGCGTGCCAAATTTACCGAATTTGACTTCGGTAAATCACAGCCTCTGTTCAACATTTAGGTGAAGAACGAAAGATATTCTCAAACACCCCCTGATCTTAAATAAGCTCACAGATGCAAAAGCAAAAAAAGAGTCGAAATCTATATTGAAAACATTGTTTTCGTAACACTACTGAGTATGTCAATGGTGAGTTAAAATGTATGTGAATTTGTTACATCAAAAGCCAAACTGGGGATACATATAAAATATATTCAGACTCAGACAAAATAACCTTGGTCTTAGAGGACTGTTTATATTTGAACACCTTCAAATAAGCAGGAGCTACACGCTACCAGTGGCTGGTGTCAAATAGTGGAACAGAAATCTCTTGTATTATGTCTGAAAATACAGGCTGGTATCTATGCTGCTGATGTGTGCAAATGTAGTTACAAAACTCTTCAACACTGTTGTCAAACGCTAATACCGAAATACATAAACATTGTGGAATGCTGAATTGCTGAGCGTGTAATACATAAATGAGAGGGAGTTGCAGTCTTGAGGGTGCACCGCGAGATGATCTCCTAGCAGCAGGAACAGACACTTCCCCATGGTTGGAAGAGCTGTGGAAAAATTCTGTTGGCTAGAATCCATTACATCACTTGACTGGCATATAAGCTGGTAAGCCTGTCGGGAGGCAGTGACAGTGAACCGTCACCCCCTTACTGCAGCAACGCACACACTCACTTTTTTCCTTCAAACTACAGAAAGTTTATGACCATCAAAAATGAGTGGGGTTGCTGGACCAAGTAAGAAGCCAAACTGTATCACTTTCATACCATCGCTTGATTGACATACGTACAGGTAAGCCTTGTCGGGAGGCAATCACAGTGAACCGCACCCCCTCACCGCAGCAAGTTTGCCTGCGCATAAGAAAGCTAACAAGCTAATCAACGCATTACGCGTCAACGCACACACTCGCTTTTTTCTTTTAAACTAAAGAAAGTTTATGACCATCAAAAATGAGTGGGGTTGCTGGACCAAGTAAGAAGCAAAACTGTATAATTTTTATCCCATCGCTTGATTGACATACAGGTAAGCCTGTCGAGAGGCAATCACAGCCTCCTTGTCTTCCCTCACATTCATACATTCATGTGTAAATGGAACATCAATATTACATACATGTTTGATACTGATCAAACATCGTGACAATAATAACACATACTTTCACAATAGTCAATTTAACACATAATCATAACTATGATCGTGCATTCTCTTAGTTAGCAAGTTAAAACACTCAAGCATCTTCAAAATGTATTTTGACAAGCTGGTGACCTCTAGGTCAAGCTCAACCGTGGGATTGCAGTCTTCCACCCACGGTACCACTGTCAGCCCCTTGTCCTTACTCAACGCTTAATACATTCATGTGTAAATGAAACATCAGTGCTATGATGCTGTTCAAGTTGCTACTAACTATACAGTATTACAAAGCAGAATAAAATAAAATATATTGCAGCTTACTCTAACTGTGATTAACATGTCTCATTCTCATTACCTAACAATGAGCATGGGCTTCCCTAGTTAGCAAATTAAAATATTCAAGCAGTTTCAAAGTATATTATAGCAAAACAAAATAATATAACATAATCCAAAATTGTGTGTTGCTGTGCCTCAGAACAAGTCTTCATCTAATCAATGATTTTTTAAACTATTAATTTACTATGTTAGGTTAATCTGACTTCTGCACCATCTTCTGGTGAAATTTGGAACGGAAATGGAGGTTTACTGGTTCAACCAACAAATTCCCCTTTACCAATTAACAATAGTTAATTTTGAAGAAGTAACTTATAAGTAACCCCTACTCAGGCCCCCTTCTTCAGGTCTTCCATGCCAAGTTTTGAAATTTGGAATTTCATCTTAGCCAATTCGTCTGGGCCAAATCCAATACACACTCACGCACCATCTTTTACCATCCTATCCACCATGTAACTCGACATACAAGACAGGTAACGAGTGGCAGGTGACAGTGATTACACTGATTACTGGTAGACACAGGCGAGAAGGGGTGAGTGCACAGAGACGGGACGGAGACACAAAAGGAAACCATGACAGCTGACACTGACACACGAGGAAACGCAGAAAAGACGTCGAGGGGCGGAGAGGAGATGTGATAGCCCAAAAATGTGCTAGACATGCAATATTCAAGAGGTTCTGTTTTATTTTGCTTTTGAGAGATACATAACATGTGATATTTTTTCTCACTTTCTAGATGAGTGGTGAAGAAGAATCTTAATGTGTGTTGTTTGTGTTAAGATTCAAAGAAGACACACAAAATATGACCAAAACTACAAAATGTCCTTATGTCCCTACGAGGCGATGTTGTTGTTACATGTCATGGCCATGATTGTCTCTGAGGTCCACATGATTTCACAAATTTCTTAATGATGTGTTTTCCAAGCTTGCCAACAAGCTAGAGGCATGGTAAATCATTATCATCATGTTATTAAATAAGAAACAACACTGTCTGCTGGACAGGTCATAGTACCCTCTGTTTATCTGTTTGCAGTTTTTCACCGAAGCTGCTTCATCTACCTCCAGAACATTCGCCTGACCAGTACCGATTAATCAGGAATTTACAGACTCACTGTTCATACTTATTGTACACAATCCAAATGTACTAATTTTGTTTTTTTCTTTTCTTCATAATTAAGAAATATGTCAATTAGTAAGCGATATAACACAAGTATATATTTGTAATTGATGTTCTTACATTGTATAACATGTATTACTGTTCATTTCAATATTTTTAATTTGGTACTTTTTGTTTCATTGTATATAAATAAAGCATTTAAAAAACAAGTAAAGAAATGGCCTTCAGAGCATGCAGCATGTGAATTTCAACAAGTACAGCTTGCTGCAGAACCACGAGGGTGAAGCTGCCCCAGAAACAGGCTGCTTACTGACTTCAACTTAATGGCTGTAACCCACAGGTGTCAAACTCAAGGCCCGGGGGCCAGATACGGCCCGCCACATCATTTTATGTGGCCCGCGAAGACAAATTGTGCATTAAATTCGTGTCATTACTGGAATTGCAAATTGTCTTCACTTTTAATAATCTTTTTTTTTTAATATTTGACCAGCTTTTACTCGTCTGATTTGAAAACGAGTTATTTGTCAGTTTGTTTTGTCGCTTTCACTGTATATATGAGGTGCTCATACATTTATTTGGGTTGACAATCATAATGGCCCTCCGAAAGAAGCTATGACTACAATGCGGCCCGCGAAAAAAATGAGTTTGACACCCCTACTGTAACCCAACATTGCATAAATATAATTCAGTGCTTCAAATGTGTTCCTACACATGTCAGTAGGTTGACATAAGCATGAAGTTGTTTTTTACATGTTTATCGTGCAATGTGCGGTAAAACTGGCTGTAAACACACTAGTATTAGCTAATATGGTAGACTTTCCCTGTGCATCGCGTCTAGCACAAAAAAAATCAAATTAAAATGTGTTCAGTATGTATATTGTGATAAATTCTAGTTACTTTATTATTTTTATTACTTTATTATTAAAATTCTGTGCTTGTGTGTGTGTTTGACCTGCACAGATGCATCAGACAATCAGACAATACGATGAAGAGTCTTCAGTCTTTAGGGGCGTGCACAGGGTTTCACTGTACTTTTTGTAAAACTGTAATTTCCAATTTTTACAAGGTCAAGTACCATGTAGAAAACCATGTCAGCCTGGCCGTCAAATATGAAGGTATGCATGCATTATTTCAAGTTTCTCAAGTCAGTACTGTATTCCCTACTGTTTGTAAATTTGTGTGTGCGCGTGTGTGTATGTGTGAACGTGTGTATGTGTGTGCGCGTGTGTGTGTGCATGCACATACCCCTACCCCTATACAACGTTTAGGACTGTATGCACCCTTCTGTGCTTTGCATGTTTTAGCCTATGGCAGGTGGTACAGGGCTGCTACATTCCCAGCTGGGGAGGGGGCTAGGTGACACCCAAACTGAAAATGGCTGTCTGGATTTCTTGTCGACCAATTGGGATGAGGGATCTGAGGCGGATTACCACCCTCAAAGAGTCAATTGTAAAATTGAGGGCACTGTTAGGGTTGATAGATTAGTTTGATCCTATGCTTATGTTGGAATGTAACCTGTAATAATTAACCAAACATATCCTGTCTTAACAAAGTAGTAGAACAAAGTGCTAAGATCCTTTGAACTGATTGACCAGCTGCAGAGGAAGCAATCAAAGTTGATCTGTTTACACAACATCGTAAAACACCCCCGCTATGATTTGACCAGAGGCCAGGGGTTTCAACCGCATCCAGTCCACTCTCACCCCCACCCTGTTTCTCTCAATAAAATGCTCTTGCAAGAGGCCTGAGTCAGACTTTGTTCGATTATCGCTGTATGCACAGTTACGAACGAGCTCTCCACTTGCAAGTGTTCAAAAGGCATACTGTCTCCCGTGTGGTTCTTGCAAAATAAGTTGGAGTGAGCACCACTCTAACAGGCACCTTCCTGCAGCTCTTCACTTTGAATATGGACATCCACTTTTTCTGTGGATTGTTTTACAATATGTGTTCAATGTTGCCATCTATGCATCCATTGCAGCCTGGTCATCCTGGAAGGGTGATCCTCCAATCTGTGGTCTCTTTTCAAGGTTTCTCATTTTCGCCCAGTTGGGGTATTGTGAGTTTTTCCTTGCCTCCTGGTAGTTAAGATCAGGGGATGTTGAGAAACGTTTGCCCATGTGATGCCATTTGAGACTTGTCTGTAATTAAGGGCTATATAAAGTTGACTTGACTCGACAGAGTCAGAGTCAGTTTATTTGGCATTTGTGGAAAACCACATTGGAAAAGAGTTTGCGAGAGCTCAAAAAACACTTACGCGAGAGCTCAAAAAAACACTTAAGAGAAAAATGGACAACCAATAAGCAGATAAATAGGCAATCAATAAACAGATACAAAAGATAGAATTGAAAAAAGGACTTTTGCCCCCATGGATAGACTGACGGTCACATAAGAAAAGTACAGTACATATAAAAAATGCATACTAGTAGAGTGCAAGGTGCCCGCCACTGGCGCCTTTAGGAGCATCATGAAATAAATATATCAATTAATTAAAATAATATTTTTATTTATTTTATAAATAAATTAATTAAAATAATAGGTGGCTCGGTGGTGCAATGGATAGCACGTCAGTTAGGAGGGTGCGGTTCGATTCCACCTTCGACCCTCCCTGTGTGGAGTTTGCATGTTCTCCCTGAGCCCACGTGGGTTTCCTCCGGGTACTCCGGTTTCCTCCCACATCCCAAAAACATGCTTGACAGGCCGACTGGGCACTCCAAATTGCCCCTAGGTGTGGGTGCGAGTGTGGATGGTTGTTCATCTCTGTGTGCCCAGCGATTGGCTGGCAACCGGTTCAGGGTGTCCCCCGCCTACTGCCCGATGACCGCTGGGATAGGCCCCAGCACATCCGTGACCCCCGTGAGGACATAGCGGTACAGAAAATGGATGGATGGATTAAAATAATAATAATAATTGTGCAGCTTTTGTATGTTCAGGCTGCGCACAGCACTAGGGGAAAAAAACGTTTGCATGCCTAGAGGAAGAGCATTTTATTGCACCATACTGCCAGCCGGACGGTAGTAGAACAAAAAAAGCAGAAGCAGGGTGAGTATGGTCATTTATTTTATCTGAGGCACGGGACACAAGACTGGACCTGTAAATGATTTTAGGATCTAGCAGGTCAAATCCATTGATCTTTACGAGCAAGGTGGACAATTCTTCTCAGACATTTCTGATCGCGTACAGTCGAATTTCCAAACCACACTGTACAGATGTCTGTTAACAGCTGTCTCCGCAGTCATGGTTCGATTATCAGGATAGGTTTGCAGTTTAGCTTCAAATCTCTCTTGAACCCACACGCAGACAGACTGCTTCACAGAGCATATATACGGAGCCAACCCTCCCCCTTCCTTCCAAAGCCACTCCCTTCTGTGTGAAGTGTTATTACCTTATTATGGTATATATTTTTAAAACATCTATAATATTTTATCCACAGCGATAACCTAGATGAAATGAATATGCCCAGTTCTCGCTACAAGAGAGACATGTCTGCACCAATCGGCTATCCCTGGAGATGACACGTCTCTCTTTACCACCCAACTCCCCTGGAGATGACACATGTTGGTAAGAACCTTTTTCAATGGGACCACCCAAGGGTCCCTGGAGACAAGACCACTTTACCACCCACTGCTCCCCTGGAGATGACACGTCTTGATAATATATTGTCTTTTTTTTAATGTATTTAGATGAAAGAAAAACGCTGTGTCTTTTCAAATGCCATTTGATTGAAATCTTCCCTCAAAGAAATCTGCTTGGGCATATCTCAACTGAGATCCCCCACAGCTATCCTATGCCTGGAAGGGCATCCCCACCCTTACACACCCTCAAGACACCCCCTACTTTCAACTTTGCCTGCCACAGACTTCATACCTTCAGACTACAGCTTCTAACTAACTAGAGAAGTCATGACATACAAAAACTAATAATTAAATAAACTTTTAAATTTTTTTCCATTGACAATTTCAATTTCATTCTAAATCATTAACACCTCACCCTTGGACAGGTACATAACATATACCCAGACATGGCCAGATATGTTCTCCAACACCAGAGTACCACTTCCTGGGGCGCAAAAATCATAAAACATCCATCCATTTTCTGTACCGCTTGTCCCCACGGGGGTCGCGGGCATCCTGGAGCCTGTCCCAGCAGTCATCGGGCAGTAGACAGGGGACACCCTGAACCGGTTGCCAGCCAATCACAGGGCACACAGAGACGAACAACCATCCGCACTCGCACTCACACCTATCAATCAGCCTTCCATGCATGTTTTGGGGGATGTGGGAGGAAACCGGAGTGCCCAGAGACAACCCACGCGGGCACGGGGAGAACATGCAAACTCCACACAGGGAGGGCCAGAGGTGGAATCGAACCCGCACCCTCCTTACTGTGAGGCAGACATGCTAGCCGGTGTCTCACCGTGCCGCCCAATCATAAAACATTAATCCCATAAAAGATGAATGAGTCATCAAACAATTAAAGATTATTGAATCATAAATCAATAGTCTAAGGGAGGTCAATGAGTCATAAAACAAAAAAAAACATAAAAGAGCAATGGTTCATAAAACAATTAAGGATCATAAATCATAAAAGAGCAAAGCCTTCCAAAAAATGTCTTGTATATTTCTCTGATGTTTCACTATTTCACGCTGGACCCGCGGTCGGTGCTGCACTTCGTCCCAGCAACGCTGGACCTGTGACCGTTGGTGACTGCGTGCCAGTAACGCCGGACCTGCGGTCTCCACCGGACCTCCGGGAGGCTAACACCATCAGCCCCAGGAGGAGAGCTACCATCTGGCCCAGTGTGCTAGCACAACCAGCCCCTGGAAGAGAGCTAACATCAGGCTCAGTAAGCTAGTACCACCAACCCCAAGAGGACAACCACCACCAGGCTCAGCAGACTACCATCACCAGGCTCAGGAGGATAGCCACCACTAGCTCCAGTGAGTTGGCACCACCAGACGCCCTAGGAGGTCATCTGACACCGGGTTGAGTGGGATAGCCTCTCCAGCCCCAGGAAGAAAGTTACCATCAGGTATAGGTTGATAGTCAGGATGGCCATGAAATTGCTCCAGAAGGACATGGAGGAACTGAAGCTATCAATGGAAGTGATGTCTTCAACTCTTGAAACCATAATGAAGCAACAGGCCATTATTACAGAGCTGATGGGAGAGGTGAAGCAGCTCAAACAATTAAATACTGAACAAAATAAGAAAATAGCCACCCTGGAAAATAGATTAGACAACTTGGAGCAGTATTCCAGAATGAGCGATGTTTTCATCCCAGGTTTAAAGATTAAACAACAAAGTTACCAGCAGGCTGTGAAAGGCCTTGCTTCAGAGGACTATCCTGAACATGAGGAGACAACCGAGAGCAGGTAAAATCTTTCCTCCGCAGCAAAGCCATCGTCATTGACACTATTAATATTGAGGCATGCCACACTCTGCCAACGAGGAGTCTAGATAGCAAGATACCACCTATAATTGTCCGTTTTACAAATAGGAAAAGTAAGATAAATCTACTCAAACAAGGTAGGAAATTAAAAGGCACGAACGTATACATGAATGAACACCTCACCAAGAAAAATGGTGAAATAGCTAAAAAAGCAAGAGCTCTTAAGAAAAACGGTAAAATACAGTCCACTTGGACTGCAGGTTGTAAGGTATTCATCAAACCTGTTGGAGCAGCAGAGAGTTCTCATGGCGTCTGCATTAGTGCCATAGAGCAACTTAAGCGGTATAAAGGAGATCAGTAACCTGTACATCATTACGGAGAACCTCAAGTTGTGATACTTTTATATCATGGAAGGTAAAAAACCTGGTGAACTTATCAACCTATCATGAACAGTACTGACAAATGCCTATCCTTTCCAATTGGTCTGTTTAACAAACAAGCACTGATAGCTGAAAATGAAGAACTTGATTTGAAAACATTTGATTACACTGATCATAAGGGATTTGATATAGAGAACAATATTGATCCTGTGAATAAGTCAAAGTCAAAGTCAGCTTTATTGTCAATTTCTCCACATGCCAAAGACACACAAAGAAACCGAAATTTCGTTCCCCCCTATCCCACGGTGACAAGACATGGCCCACAACAGACAAACAAGTAAACAAGTATAACAAAAGCGTGCTGAATAAATAATGAATAAATAACAACAAATAAATAAATAAATAAGAGGAGCAAAAAAAAGGAGCAAGTGCGCGTACAGCTTACATTCCAGAAAATAGCGCAACAGTGCCGCACGCTACGCAGAAGGGGGTAGCGAGTTCAGGGCCCTAACAGCCTGGAGAAAGATGCTGTCAGCGAGTCTGGTGGTGCGGGAGCGCAGGCTCCTGTACCTCTTCCCAGAGGGCAGAAGGTCAAACAAAGAGTGAGCCGGGTGACTCACATCTCTCGCAATCGAGGTTGCCTTGCGGGTGAGATGGGAGGTGTAGATGTCCTACTTCTTTATCAACTACAATCAAACGAACTGTAAATACTATACTGTAGAGCAATTTAGCGAGAATGTAGCAACAAATAGGGCAATGTCAATTATACATTTTAATAGTAGGAGCTTGAAAGCAAACATCTCTAAGATCAAACAATGTTTAAAAGATATGAATAATCCGTGTACTGTTATTGCAATATCTGAAACCTGGTTAAAGGAAGATCAGTCTGAAAAGATTGACATAGAGGGGTACGAGAGTTATACATTAAATAGGATGGCAAAAAGATGCGGAGGGGTTGCTCTATTCATAGACAAAAACTGTAAGTGTAAGATAGTAAGAAATATGTCTCAAGCAATAGATAATCTCATGGAATGTATTACTGTTGAAATAGAAATGGAATCATCAAAAAACATTCTGGTAAGCTGTGTATACAGGTGTCCAGGTTCAAGTATTGAGGCATTTAGTGAACTATTATCAAGAATGTATGAAAGAAAAATCAATACGAAAATGGTCTATGTCTGTGGTGATTATAATATAGATCTACTGAACCCACTTCAGCTGACTCCAATAACAGAATTCATTAACTTAATGTACAGTATATTATTATTATTATTATTATTATTATTAAACTCCTCTTGCCCCTCGCTTGAGCCACGGCTTGAGCTGCGGCCTTGCACCCGCTCACAGCGGCCTTATTGTGTCCTGGTCTGACAAACACTTATGACCTCATCAGTTTTCATCTTTCTATCTTTTGTCTCTTGAATTCGTTCTCATCTCTTTGTGAAGATTTCAACCACACTCTAGCACTTCTACCACTTCAGCATGTATTGCATACAATTAAGAAATCTACTTGCCATGAACTTCTCATCTCAAAGAAGAGCAGAGCAAGAGATTTACCGTTCTTATTTCCCATCTTAATTTTTGTAGTTAAAGGTTTTACAATTTTTTTCAATTTTTTTTTTTTTTCTTTGAGGATCCTCAATGCCGGTTTAAATTGACCTTTCAACAGATTACTAGCTTTAGATTTTATTGCCGTGGATCAACGCTAGAACTGCTTTTTAGTCAATTTATCCTACCAGTCACACACTCAATCACACAAACTCCAGCGCTTTTTTAGGCCTCATAGCTCGGACAAACCAAAGCCGTATCTCATAGCTCGGACAAACCAAAGCCGTATCTCATAGCTCGGACAAACCAAAGCCGTATCTCATAGCTCGGACAAACCAAAGCCGTATCTCATAGCTCGGATAAACCAAAGCCGTATCTCTCGTGCACCTGTGGTTTTTTACGCGTTTCACAAACAACAACACAATCACACAACTTCAGGCCTTTAACTTACTTGTCCCCTGGTTCGTTGCACTGCCGGGTCCCGCCAATCCACCTCTGTCAGACGAAGGCAGACCTAAGATGCTGGCCCAGCGAAGAAGTCTCTTCCCAGGACTTTCTCCTCCAGGTCCTCCTAATGGACGCTGGCTTGTGGACAATGCAGCACGTCCTTCTTCGTCAGACAGATAGCTGGTATGAGGGATCCGGGTCACGGCACCAAAATGTTAGAGATTTGCTCACTCCAACTTATCTTGCAAGAACCACACGGGAGACAAGTAAGTCCTTTTAGACACCTGCAGGTGGAGAGCTCACACGTTGAAGGAGTGAAGTCTGAAACTCTCCCAACTGCAAGGACATATTTATTAAGAGAAAGAGTGGGGGCAAGAGTAGACTGAATAGGAAGCCCTTGTGCTCTAGTCAAAACATATCAGGGGGTGTTTTACGACCTTGTATAGAATGGGATTCATTACCGGTTGCATTCCAACATAATCATACGATAAGGATACTCTGTAAAACCCTAACAAAGCCTACAACACATTCATGGCCATTATATCTGAACTTTATGACAAAAACTGTCCTCTTGTAAGGAAAGCGGTCGAACACAACTCAGTGGAAAAGCCATGGCTGACAAAGGGAATCTTAAACGCCTGCAAGAAAAAAAACCTGTTATACAAAGATTTCCTAAAGATAAGAACAAAAGAAGCTGAATTCAAATATAAGACCTATAAAAACAAATTGATCAAAATAATGAGAAACAGTAAAAGGAACTACTCTAGCAAGAAACTGGAGGAAAACAAGAGTAACACAATAACAACATGGAAAGTGTTAAATGAAATTACTAAAAACAGAACTGGAAAGCCAGGATATCCTTCTTACTTTGTAAACAGTAACAATATAACTATAAATGAACTTGCAATGATTGCAGAGGAGTTTAATGATTACTGTTAGAGATTTGCTCACTCCAACTTATTTCGCAAGAACCACACGAGAGACAAGCAAGTTCTTTTCGACACCTGCAGGTGGAGAGCTCACACGTTGACGGAGTGAACTCTGAAGCTCTCCCAACTGCAAGGACATATTTATTAAGAGAAAGAGTGGGGGCAAGAGTAGACTGAATAGGAAGCCCTTGTGCTCTAGTCAAAACATATCAGGGGGTGTTTTACAACCTTGTATAGAATGGGATTCATTACCGGTTGCATTCCAACATAATCATACGATAAGGATACCAAAATGTTAGAGATTTGCTCACGCCAACTTATTTCGCAAGAACCACACGAGAGACAAGCAAGTTCTTTTAGACACCTGCAGGTGGAGATTTCACACGTTGACGGAGTGAACTCTGAAGCTCTCCCAACTGCAAGGACATATTTATTAAGAGAAAGAGTGGGGGCAAGAGTAGACTGAATAGGAAGCCCTTGTGCTCTAGTCAAAACATATCAGGGGGTGTTTTACGACCTTGTATAGAATGGGATTCATTACCGGTTGCATTCCAACATAATCATACGATAAGGATACTCTGTAAAACCCTAACAATTACTATGTTGGTATTGGGCCTACTTTGGCGGAAGAAGTACCAAAAAAAGGGAGTACAAGTGACCTAATTAAGGATGTACCCATAGCCAAAAGTATGGTTCTAAGGGGAACGGATGAGACGGAAATAATAGAAATTGTTAGAGGATTTAAAGGTAAAAAGTCAACTGATTGTAATGGAATAGATATGTCACTTGTTAAAAATATTATTGAAAGTGTGGTGAAACCCCTAACACATATTTGCAACCAATCCCTGACAAATGGTGTTTTTCCGAGTGAAATGAAAACAGCTAAAATTATTCCGATATATAAAGCTGGGGACAAACACATATTCTCAAATTACAGGCCAATCTCTTTACTCCTACAATTCTCCAAAATACTAGAAAAAATATTTTATAAAAGGCTTGATGATTTCATCACAAAACAAAATATTCTGTGTGACCAACAGTATGGATTTCGGAAAAATAGAACCACCGCAATGGCTTTGTTAGATTTTGTAGCTGAAATAACAACAGCTATTGAAAATAAACGATATGCTGTAGGTGTCTTCTTAGATCTTAAGAAAGCTTTTGATACTGTAAATTATAAAATACTGTTAACAAAACTTGAGAGATATGGCATACAAGGTATGCCACTCACTTGGTTAAACAGTTATTTATCAAACAGGAATCAATATGTGCAATTAATGGGCTTCAAATCAAAACTAAAGCAGGTAAAGTGTGGGGTTCCTCAGGGCTCAATATTAGGCCCCTTGTTATTTATTTTGTATGTTAATGATATGTGCAAGGTCTCCAGGTTACTCAAGGCTGTAGTTTTTGCAGATGACACGAATCTGCTCTGTAGTGGGGACGACCTGGACCAACTACTGGAGTTGGTTTGACACAAATAAACTTACATTGAATTTAAGTAAAACAAGGTATATTATATTTGGAAACCGTCCGACAAACACAGACAAAATTCTTACAATAAATAATATAGAAATAGAAAGAGTGAATGAAGTAAAATTTCTTGGAGTGCTAATAGATAAAAAATTAAGTTGGAAACCACATATAATGTATATCAAATCAAAGATCTCAAAATCACTGGCAGTATTGTATAAAGTAAAAGATCTTATAAACCAAACATCATTATATTCCTTGTACTGCTCCTTCATACTCCCATACATTATGTACTGTGTGGAGGTGTGGGGCAACACATACAAAACAAACACAGATCCAATCTACATTCTACAAAAAAAAGCTATACGACTTGTAAATAATGTTCATTACAGAGAACCATCTAACCCTCTTTTTGTAAAACTGAATGCACTGAAATACAATGGTCTAGTTGATTTTAAAACCATCCAACTCATGTACAAAATAAAAAATAATCAATTACCAAACAGTATCCAAAGGTTGTTTGAGTGGAGGGAAAGTACCTATTATTTAAGAGGAACACTTATGTTTAAAAGAGATTTGGTGAGAACAACTTTAAAGTCGCATTGTATAACAGCTAAAGGTGTGGAATTATGGAACGCCAGCAGTGACGAACTAAAGAATTGTAGTTCTTTACCTCAGTTTAAAAAAATGTATAAAGGCAAAATACTGATGGGATACCGTAGCATGCTGTGAGGTGTTTAAACTGCTTTTGTATTTATCTAAAGGAGGTGTATGTATGTATAAGTGTGTGTATGTATAATATCTATATGTATGTATGTATGTGTGTGTATATGTATATATATATATATGTATATCTTTAACATATCTGAAAATGGACAAATCTTGACGGAATCAAGCAAACGTGGTTACAAGGGGTAGAGCTAGATAAGCCTAGGCTTCCTTCTACTCCCTTTTGAACAAATAAGATTTTTTTATGATAAAATGAAAATTTATAACGCAATGTTTTTTTCTTTTCTTTCTTCTCTATTGTACTATGGAGTTATTATTTTCAGTATTTTTTACTTTCTTTTCTTGTATTTCTTTAAATGTTCGAAATAAATAAACAAACAAACTATTTATTAAACTTTGACAACTCAATACATCACATTTCGGGCACAATGAGTTCTTCGTTACACATTCTTCATCAAAAAATTTTATCCATTCAAAATAGTCTTTTATTTTTAGTTTATTGAACAGATCAAACCACGTCAACTTCCCTTTCGGGAGAAAAAAATACTTCATACAAAACAACAAATCAGACTTTAATTGTGGGAGCAAAACATCCCCAAAATCATTCACTGAGTCGTAACCCAAGGGCCAAGTGGAATTATTTGCAGAGGAATTTTATCAACTGTTCTAAAGAAAGGAAAAATGTTTATGTTGTCGGACAAACATGGCCAATCGGAAGGATATGATTTCCACAAGTGAGTGTTTTTACTGGATTCAGAGAATGAAACTGATCTTTCATTCATGTTTAATTAAACTCTGATCCTCTGCGGCCTCACTGACGGAAAGAAGGATTCAGATTGGTCACCAAACTTTCTGTAGGTACCATCAAGAAGTTCAATGCTGCATTCTTTCCTCTAAAGCACACAAGGGTCCCCCCACATCACCCCTCCTCTCCAGTCTCTGTTGTGCCCCACCTCCACATCCCAGGTGTGTGCTCCAAAGCCCAAAACAGAACCGAGCACACAGTACCAGGTCAACCTTTTTTTTTTCAAAGTCAAAGTCAAAGTCAGCTTTATTGTCAATTTCTCCACATGCCAAAGACACACAAAGAAACCGAAATTTCGTTCCCCCCTATCCCACGGTGACAAGACATGGCTCACAACAGACAAACAAGTAAACAAGTATAACAAAAGCGTGCTGAATAAATAATGAATAAATAACACAGCAAATAAATAAATAAATAAATAAGAGGAGCAAAAAAAAAAGGAGCAAGTGCGCGTACAGCAGACATTCCCGAAAATAGCGCAACAGTGCCGCACGCTACGCAGAAGGAGGTAGCGAGTTCAGGGCCCTAACAGCCAGGAGAAAGAAGCTGTTGGCGAGTCTGGTGGTGCGGGAGCGCAGGCGCAGTGCGGCACTGTTGCGCTATTTCCTGTACCTCTTCCCAGAGGGCAGAAGGTCAAAGAAAGAGTGAGCCGGGTGACTCACATCTCTGGCAATCGAGGTTGCCTTGCGGGCGAGATGGGAGGTGTAAATGTCCTTCAGGGAGGGGAGCGAAGCACCAATAATCTTACCAGCCGTATTCACTATGCGCTGCAGGGCCTTCAAGTTCTGTTCAGTGCAGTTACCACCCCAGACAGCGATGCAACTGGTGAGGACGCTCTCAATGGTTCCACGGTAGAATGTAGACAGGACTGCCTGAGGAGCACATGCACGCCTGAGCTTCCGCAGGAAGTACAGGCGGCGCTGAGCTTTTTTTGCCAGTGACGATGTGTTTGCGGACCAGGAGAGGTCCTCACTGATGTGCACCCCCAGGAACTTGGTGCAGCTCACCCTCTCCACCACAGCACCGTCGATGATCAGCGGCAGGTGTGTTGTGTGACCCTTCCGGAAGTCAACAACGATTTCCTTGGTCTTATTGACGTTCAGCAGGAGGTTGTTGTCCCTGCACCATGTGGTCAGAAGGTCAACTTCCGACCTGTACCGAGTCTCGTCGCCCTTCGTGATGAGACCCACCAGAGTCGTGTCGTCAGCAAACTTCACTATGCGGTTGTCGCTGTAGGTCGCAGTGCAGTCATGCGTCAGCAGGGTGAAGAGCAATGGACTGAGCACGCAGCCCTGGGGGGGGCCCCCGTGCTCAGCGTGATGCTGGCGGAGATTTTGTCGCCAACACGCACCACCTGAGGCCTCTGACAGAGGAAGTTCAGTAGCCAGTTGCAGAGGGAGGTACTGAGGCCCAGCTCGTCGAGTTTGCAGATGAGACGCTGCGGCACAATGGTGTTGAAGGCAGAGCTGAAGTCCACAAACAGCAACCTCACATATGAGTCCTTTCTCTCCAGGTGGGTGAGGGCCGAGTGGAGGGCAGAGCAGATGGCATCCTCAGAGGACCGCTTGGCACGGTACGCAAACTGGAAAGGGTCAATGGTGGGGGGGAGAACGGACTTGATGTGCTCCATGACAAGCCGCTCAAAGCACTTCATGATGATGGGTGTCAGTGCCACGGGGCGGTAGTCATTGAAGCAGGACAGTGCAGGTGGGAGGCATCACATAAGAAGGATGCACAGTGGCTGGTGGCTCTGAGAAAGGACCACAGCAAGCTCCCTGAACAGAACCCAGTAACCATCACAGTGGCAGACATCCAGAGAAGAGTCTCAGGAATGAAAAACTGGACAGCACCAGGCCCTGACATGATCCACAGCTACTGGCTCAAGAAACTTACAACTCTCCATGAGCGCCTGGCAGCACAAATGAACCAGCTGCTAAGGGATGGGACTCACCCTGAATGGCTAACCCAAGGGCGTACGATCCTGATCCAGAAGGATCCATCAAAGGGTACAGTCCCATCCAACTACCGGCCAATCACCTGCCTCTCCACAACATGGAAGCTGATGTCGGGCATAATATCAGATAAGATCAGCAGGCACATGGATCAATACATGAGCACTGCTCAGAAAGGGATTGGTAAAAATACCAGAGGAGCAAAACATCAACTCCTGGTGGATAGAACAGTCACCCAAGACTGCAGAACTAGACGTACCAACCTGAGCACTGCCTGGATTGATTACAAGAAAGCATATGACTCAATGCCACATACTTGGATCACTGAATGCTTGAGGCTGTACAACATCAATGGGACTCTGAGAACCTTCATCGCCAACTCGATGAAACAGTGGAAAACCACACTTGAAGCCAATGGCAAGCCACTTGCACACGTGACCATCAAATGTGGTATATACCAAGGAGACGCTCTGTCCCCAATGCTGTTCTGTATAGGACTGAACCCCCTCAGCCAAATAATCAACAAGACGGGCTATGGATACCAACTCAGGAATGGGGCCACCATCAGCCACCTCCTCTACATGGATGACATAAAGCTGTACGCTAAGAACGAGCGGGACATTGACTCCCCGATCCACACTACCAGGATCTACAGCTCTGACATCGGAATGTCATTCGGACTTGAGAAATGTGGCCGCATGGTGACTAAAAGAGGAAAGGTAATCCACACAGAGGGGGTCTCACTCCCAGAAGGAACAATGGCAGACATTGAGGACAGCTACAAATACCTTGGAATTCCACAGGCAAATGGCAACCTTGACGAGGAAACAAGGAAAGCAGCCACAGCCAAATACCTCCATCGAGTAAGGCAAGTCCTAAGAAGTCAGCTCAATGGCAAGAACAAGTCCCTAGCCATTAACAGCTACGCCCTACCAGTAATCAGATACCCTGCAGGAATCATACGGTGGCCAAAGGAAGATATACAGACCACAGATATCAAGACACGGAAGCTCCTAACCATGCATGGAGGGTTCCATCCCAAGGCCAGCACCCTGAGACTGTACACTAGCCGTAAAGAAGGAGGCCGAGGACTAGCGAGCGTGAGAGCCACTATCCAAGATGAAACATCCAAGATCCATAAGTACATCAGGGATAAGGCCCCAACGGATGACGTGCTCAGTGAATGTCTCAGACAATGGGCATCAAAGGAAGATGAGGTGCTGGAGGGACCATCATGGGAGGACAAGCCCCTACATGGGATGTACCACCGAAACATAGCTGAAGTAGCTGATATCCAGAAATCCTACCAATGGCTAGAAAGAGCTGGTCTGAAGGACAGCACAGAGGCACTGATCCTGGCTGCACAAGAACAGGTCTTGAGCACCAGAGCAATAGAGGCCCAAATCTACCACACCAGACAAGACCCCAGGTGTAGATTGTGCAAAGAAGGTCCTGAGACAATCCAGCACATAACTGCAGGGTGTAAGATGCTGGCAGGTAAAGCATACATGGAGCGCCATAACCAAGTAGCTGGAATAGTGTACAGGAACATCTGTGCAGAGTATGGACTGGAAGTCCCAAGATCCAAGTGGGAAACACCTCCAAAGGTGGTAGAGAATGACCAAGCCAAGATCCTCTGGGACTTCCAGATCCAGACAGACAGAATGGTAATGGCGAACCAACCGGACATTGTGGTGGTGGACAAAGAGCAGAGGAAAGCCGTTGTGGTTGACATAGCCATCCCAAATGATGGTAACATTAGGAAAAAGGAACATGAGAAACTTGAGAAATATCAAGGGCTCAGAGAAGAGCTGGAGAAGACCTGGAGAGTTAAGACTTCAGTGGTACCTGTGGTCATTGGAGCACTAGGGGCAGTAACCCCCAAACTGGAGGAGTGGCTGAAACAGATCCCAGGAAAAACATCTGACATCTCAGTCCAGAAAAGTGCAGTACTAGGAACAGCAAAGATACTGCGTAGAACCCTCAAGCTCCCAGGCCTCTGGTAGAGGACCCGAGCTTGAAGGGAAAAAGAGTGAGGAAAAAGTTTTTTTTTATAAAAGAATATATATATTCTATATATATATTCTATATATATATTCTTTTAGTGGGTAGATCTTTGTGACTTGGTCATTTCAAAAGTAGCTCGCGAGCTGAAAATGTTTGGGCACCCCAGGTATATGCTAACCGTTAGCATTCCAATGGGATTCTCCATAGGAGTTGGCGTTAAGCTAATCGCTTCATTTATATACAGTTGGTGTGCTGTGTCATTTAAATGCATTTCAGAAAAAGAATGTTACTAAGATATATTCTGTACGCCTGCTTTCAGTTTTACAGTGTGACTTAAGTAAAGCCTTTGAAGAGGATTTTGGCGTCCTGCTGCTTTCTTTGGAAACCTGTTGTCTATCTGCCGAGCTTGTTGTAGCCAGCCACACACACACAAGCAGGGGCAGAATATATACAGTGTATCGCGTTTTTTTTGCGGCGTCACTTGTTGCGCGGGGCTTTGTCTGTCCATATGACTTTACAGTACACTATTAGCGGTTGAGGAGACGGAACATGTTGATCTGTATCCTTGCCGCTGATTGGCTTAGAACTGTAAGGGCAGTTCTAACCACGCTTAATCTCAGCCTCCCGCAGTCGCGCTACGTATCTACTCTTCCACTTCATTCGCGTCACCGAATCAACGGCATTTCAGATTTACACTCCGTTTTGTCACGAACAAGGCAGGACAACCAAATGCAATACGGGCGCATACAAAGTTTAAAGGAGACAAGGACGGCTGGTATGACAGCAAAGCAAGACGACGTGACAAACTGACAAACAGGTGTTGTGCTCGATTTGGTTCACCTGTTAGCGAGAGCAGCTAGTGTTGTGTGAGCAGAGCGGAGCCGTGACACGTTTACAATTTAAAATGTTTAAAAAGTGTTTAAAAATAAAATAAAGTCTTGAAAAGTAGAATAATGTGCTTAGAAATAAAATATTAGTCTTGTTCGGACGGCCATGCGCTGGGCCACAGGGGGCGTCAGCCAGCCAACACAGCGAGAGCAGAGCGGAGCCGTGACACGTTTAAAGTTAAAGTCCCAATGATTGTCACACACACAACTGGGTGCGGTGAAATTTGGCTCTGCATTTAACCCATCCCATATAAATATATATATATATTATCGTGGAAAAAAAAGTCCTTCTCCCATTCCCTATGAAAGTGATACTTTTTTTTAGCTTTTTACCATGTCCAGCAGCCCCGAACATTTTTATACCCTTTCTTAAGTTTAAGAGAAAAAAACAGGGTTCTGACAATTGGAGGGAACTCGCGAGCTACCGTGTTGTGTTGTTAGCGCCGTTGTTTGCGCACGCGTCAAGTGCGAAAAAAAAACAAAAACATTTTAATGTCACGCGGTCGACCGGTAGTGGCCAGGCGATCGACCGGTCGAGCGCGATCGACGTATTGGGCACCCCTGGCATCTACGAACGAACTCAAAAGATACAGGTCTAATTTCGGTCATTAACCTATGTTTACATTAGACGCAATCTTAGGAATGTGGTATATGGTTTTTGCTGCTTCGCTGGTCTCCAAAAAACACTCGGTGATCGGTGGCTGTTTCCCGACGAATGAACACTTCAGAGACCCACGGCTGATTGGGAAAAGATTTTATTCAACCGATGTCAGAGTGAAGTCTTTCCAAAAAGTTGAGTGGCCCAAGGCATGGATGTAAAAAAAAGCCCCCCCAACCCCTGTCAGGCCCGTATCTTTTATACCTGGCAAGGAGCTGATGTCATGGCTTTGTGCACTTTGTTGTTGTGTGAGCAGAGCGGAGCCGTGACACGTTTACAATTTAAAATGTTTAAAAAGTGTTTAAAAATAAAATAAAGTCTTGAAAAGTAGAATAATGTGCTTAGAAATAAAATATTAGTCTTGTTCGGACGGCCATGCGCTGGGCCACAGGGGGCGTCAGCCAGCCAACACAGCGAGAGCAGAGCGGAGCCGTGACACGTTTAAAGTTAAAGTCCCAATGATCGTCACATACACATCTGGGTGTGGTGAAATTTGTCATCTGCATTTAACCCATCCCCGTGTGATTTTAATCCATCCCATGGGGGAGAGGGGAGCAGTGAGCAGCAGCGGTGTCGCGCTCGGGAATCTTTTGGTGATCTAAACCCCCAATTCCAACCCTTAATCAGGGATGAGAATCTTTTCAAAGTCAAAGTCAAAGTCAAAGTCAGCTTTATTGTCAATTTCTCCACGTGCCAAAGACACACAAAGAAACCGAAATTTCGTTCCCCCCTATCCCACGGTGACAAGACATGGCTCACAACAGACAAACAGAAACAACAAATAACAAGAAATAACAAAAACGTGTTGAATAAATAATGAATAAATAACACAACAATAAATAAATAAATAATTAATTAAGAGGAGCGTAAAAACGCGTACAGCAGACATTCCCGAAAATAGCGCAACAGTGCCGCACGCTACGCAGAAGGGGGTAGCGAGTTCAGGGCCCTAACAGCCTGGAGAAAGAAGCTGTTGGCGAGTCTGGTGGTGCGGGAGCGCAGGCTCCTGTACCTCTTCCCAGAGGGCAGAAGGTCAAACAAGGAGTGAGCCGGGTGACTCACATCTCTGGCAATCGAGGTTGCCTTGCGGGCGAGATGGGAGGTGTAAATGTCCTTCAGGGAGGGAAGCGAAGCACCAATAATCTTACCAGCCGTATTCACTATGCGCTGCAGGGCCTTCAAGTTCTGTTCAGTGCAGTTACCACCCCAGACAGCGATGCAACTGGTGAGGACGCTCTCAATGGTGCCACGGTAGAATGTAGACAGGACTGCCTGAGGAGCACATGCACGCCTGAGCTTCCGCAGGAAATACAGGCGGCGCTGAGCTCTCTTTGCCAGTGACGAGGTGTTCGCGGACCAGGAGAGGTCCTCACTGATGTGCACCCCCAGGAACTTGGTGCAGCTCACCCTCTCCACCACAGCACCGTCGATGATCAGCGGCAGGTGTGTTGTGTGACCCTTCCGGAAGTCCACAATGATTTCCTTGGTCTTACTGACGTTCAGCAGGAGGTTGTTGTCCCTGCACCACGTGGTCAGAAGGTCAACTTCCGACCTGTACCGAGTCTCGTCGCCCTTCGTGATGAGACCCACCAGAGTCGTGTCGTCAGCAAACTTCACTATGCGGTTGTCGCTGTAGGTCGCAGTGCAGTCATGCGTCAGCAGGGTGAAGAGCAATGGACTGAGCACGCAGCCCTGGGGGGCCCCCGTGCTCAGCGTGATGCTGGCGGAGATTTTGTCGCCAACACGCACCACCTGAGGCCTCTGACAGAGGAAGTCCAGTATCCAGTTGCAGAGGGAGGTACTGAGGCCCAGCTCGTCGAGTTTGGAGATGAGTCGTTGCGGCACAATGGTGTTGAAGGCAGAGCTGAAGTCCACAAACAGCAACCTCACATATGAGTCCTTTCTCTCCAGGTGGGTGAGGGCCGAGTGGAGGGCAGAGCAGATGGCATCCTCAGAGGACCGCTTGGCACGGTACGCAAACTGGAAAGGGTCAATGGTGGGGGGGAGAACGGACTTGATGTGCGCCAAGACCAGCCGCTCAAAGCACTTCATGATGATGGGCGTCAGTGCCACAGGGCGGTACTCATTGAAGCAGGACGGTGCAGGTTTCTTCGGCACAGGAACGATGGTGGCAGCCTTGAAACATTAGGGGACGATGGCCTGCTGCAGGGAAACGTTAAAGATGTCTGTGAAGACACCCGACAGCTCCCCAGCGCAGTCCTTCAGCGCTCGACCCGGGATGTTGTCAGGGCCCGCCGCCTTACGGGTGTCAATAGCGGCAAGCGCCCTCCTCACACCGTCGGCAGAGAGGCGATCTTCCGCGGATTTCCGTGTTTTTTTCCGTCGGGAGTATCATTTTTGTGAATCGTGTAGATCCGTTGAGAAAATTGTTTTTATATGGGGGGTTTGAACGGGATCAGGAACTACTTCAGACGGGCATGGCTCGAGAGCAGCGTCATCTTACAACTCGGAACGCAAAGACGCTCTTAAAACAATGCGACAGTGAGCGCCCGGCTGCGGTTGCGCGAAAATAAGCTCCCTGCGCACTGAGGTCCACTTGAATTTTGGAAAGTACATCAGGACTTTAAAAATATTTTCTAAATTTCAGCAACGGCTCTGTCACAATAATGCAATCAGCGTGGTGCAGTTGCGCGGTCGTCGACGCGCTAAGTTTGCGCGTTCGGCGGTGCGCTGCCGTTGCGCGATCGGACAAAATTAAGGTCCCTGCACACTTAGGTCCACTCAAATTTTGGAAAGTACATCAGGAGTTAAAATTATTTTCTAAATTTCAGCGACGGCTCTGTCACAAGAATGCAACCAGCCCGGTGCAGTTGCGCGGTCGGCGATGCGCTACGGTTGCGCGTTCGGCGGTGAGCTGCAGTTGTGCGATCGTACAAAAATGCGCAAATGAAAAAAATGCTTCAAAATGCCCCAATGGGGCATGCGGCCCCCAGACCCTGGCTACTTTTCAGTGTTTTTTTCCATTTGCCGTTCTCATCCCTGCTTAATGCTGAGTGCCAAGCAACGAGGCAATGGGTCCCATTTTTATAGTCTTTGGTATGACCCGGTCGGGGTTTGAACCCACAACCTTCCAGTCTCAGGGCAGACACTCTACCACTAGGCCAGTGAGCAGGTACAAACACAATAAAGTGGTAAATAAAATCATAAAAATGTTGGATTTTGTCCACAATTTAGGGAGCGTGCTGTTATCCAATTTACTCACTGCGTGCTCGTTTGATTTCTTCAGATTTAGGAAAATGCTAAGACACTGAAGCAGAAATTAGACTTACACAGGTTGGTTGAGTTCAATCACAATTCTTGTTCAGAAAGCTCTGTTTTCAGGAAAGTACAATACAGCACTGGGCCTTTCAAGAGCGGAAAGTCTCCATTCAGAAAAGGCAACATTCAAGGTTCTTTGGTCAGCTTATATTCAGTTGCACATGCCAGTGTGGGTCGAGTTTGATGGGTGATGAGTCTTTGGGGTGGGGCAAGTTCGCAGGAGAGTTTGATTCTGTGGGAATGGGTGCTGGTTTGGTGAGAGCTGGTTCCGTGGGGTTGGGTGCTGACTATGGGCGATTCGATGTGTGGGGGCTGTTGTTTTCCTTTCCATCTTTCAGCCTTGACGATCATCTTTGGCTTGGCTGTCTCCCTCTGGCACCTGCTGGATTTTTCTCCAAGTGACCTTCCCGTAAACATTCTCCTCCATTCTTGCACATACACTGTCGCACCTCATCCATTCATCATTCTTTCAATTTTGTCATTTTGCATGAAATTATGTGAGTTTTTGGCTGTGACATCATCAATTTATTAATGTTCCCTGACTATGCAAAGTTTGTACTCACCATTTACCATGTTTTTGAAGTTTGTTCTTTTGATACTCCATGTACTTGCTTATGTCATCATATTCTTAGTTTAAGCATGCTTTCCACCATATCTTTTCTTTGTTAGGCAAAATATTTCCCTCTGTCCAGAACGTTCAGTAGTAATCGAAAACTGGCGTCTAGGATTAGTCAAAACATAAGATACAATCAAGTACTGAACATTTTTAGACGACTTTGGCAGTGTCCGTGATTTAGAAAATCATCAGGCATGCATTAAACAGTTCCTTAAGGGTCATTAAGTTATTCAGGCAATATATCAAAAAACATTTGTTATTTCAAAGTGCTCAGAAATATATATATCAGACCATAAAGTTAAAGAAACCTTTCTCATTACCACTTATCAAAAATGTCTAGTTATGTCTTCTTTATTGATTTGGTGTGTAGGTATAAGTATATGCTTAAAATGTTTCTTTTATTGATTTACTATGTGAATATACTTGTCTGCTTATGTACTTCAATGAGGTTTGAGCATGATTTTGTAGCTCGGCACCTTTTGTATTTCGACCCCATTCCTTCAAAAGTCTTGCAGATGCCCTCATGCTGGGTCACTGTGGAGTGTCAGACGGCCAGCACGGCAAGAACAGAGCGGAGCCCTGACATGTTTACACTTTAAAATGTTTAAAAATACAATAAAGTGTGAAGGAATGGGGTAGAAATACAAAAAGTTCTGCCTAGCTACAAAAACAGATATGCTCAAACCTCATTGAATAAAGTACATAAGCAGACAAGTATATCCACATACGTATTAAATCAATAAAATAAAAATTTTAAGCATACCTGCACACCAAACCAATAAAGAATACATAACTAGACATTTTTATATATGGTGATGACATAGGTTTTTATAACTTCATGATCTGATATGTATTTTTATGCACTTTGAAATAACAAATGTTTGTTGATATATTGCCTGAATAGCATAACGACCCTTAAGGAACTGTTTAATGCATGCTTGATGTTATTCTAATTCATAGACACGGCCCAAGGTGTCTAAGAATGTTTTGTACTTGATTATATCTTATGTTTTGATTAATGATTGATGTGACGTCGTATTTTGCCTATTGCTAGACGAGAGCCTTGGATTACTATTGAATGATCTGGAAAGAAAGAAAATGTTTTGACTAATAATGAAAAATACGATCGGAAGCATAATTAAACTAAGAATGTGACAATGCAAACAAGTACATGGAGTGTCAAAAGAAAAAACAAACATATGCATGGTAAGTGGTGAGTAAGAACTTTGCATAGTCAGGGAACGTTAACGAATTGATGATGTCACACACAAAACTTCAGACGAGGTGCGACAGTGTATCTGCAAGAATAGAGGAGAATGTTTACAGGAAGGTCACTTGGAGATAAAACCAGCAAGTGCCAGAGGGAGACAGCCAAGAACCCGGCCAAAGATGATCGCCAAGGCCAAAAGACGAAAAGGAAGATAACAGCCCCCACACACATCGAATCACCCATAATCAGCACCCCACGAAACCAGCTCTCACCGAACCAGCACCCACTCCCATGGAATCAAACTCTGCTGCGAACTTGCCCCACCCCAAAGACCCATCAAACTTGGCCCACACCGGCATGTGCAACTGAATATAAGCTGACCAAAGAACCTTGAACGTTCCCTTTTCTGAATGGAGATTTTCTGCTCTTGAGCATGGTCGCACGAAAGGCCCAGTGCTGTATTGTACTTTCCTGAAAACAGAGCTTTCTTAACAAGAATTGTGATTGAACTCAACCAACCTGTGTAAGTCTAATTTTGTTTCAGTGTCTCAGTTTTTTCCTTACATTGCAAAAGAAAACTAATACGCAGGGAGTAAATTGGATGACAGGTGATTGGCTCTGGCTTTTGCCATGAGGCACGGATAGTGCGCTTCCTAAATTGTGAACCAAATCCAACAAGTGTATAAAAATAAAATTATGAGAGTCTTGTGTGGATCCCTTAAGTTGATCCGCAGGGGCGCGTCAGCCGGCCAACAAGAGCAGAGCAAAGCCGTAACACGTTTACACTTTAAAATGTTTAAAAAGTGCAATAGTGTTTAAAAGTACAATAAGTTTAAATTCAAGATTCAAGAATTGTTATTCGCCATCTTTGGGCATGCCAAACAAGGAATTTGACTTCAGTACATCACAGCCTCTGTTCAACATTTAGGTGATTAACAACACTCAGGACGTGTGAAAAATGACATTGCCTGATCTTAAACTCCCAGGAGGGCAAGGAAAAACTCAAAACTCCAACTAGGGGAAATGAGAAACCTTGAGAAGACACCACAGATGGGAGGATCCCTCTGCCAGGATGACCACGCTGCAATGGATGCAGAGAGGACACAGTACAAATAGTGTAGACAATTCAAAAAGGGTGTGGGGAGCAGGATGTTATTGCGCAGCAGTGACTCTGAGACTCTAAGATTGGTCTGAGTTCATCAGAGCAACAGCCTGGGGGAAGAAGCTGTCTCTGTGTCTGCTGGTTTTGGCGTACAGAGCTCTATAACGCCGTGCGGAGGGGAGTAGTTCATACAGACTGCAACCTGGGTAAGAGGGGTCTCCAGAGATGTTACTTGCACGTTTCCTGGATAGTCTTGGATAGATGGGAGGTTGATCCCAATAATCGTTTCTGCAGTCCTGATTGTCCATTGCAGTCTGTGCTTGTCTTGTTTGGAGGCCGATCCAAACCAGACAGCGATGGCGGTGCAGAGGACAGACTGGATGATGGCAGTGTAGAAGGTCTTCAGCAGCTCCCGCGGCAGTTTGAACTTCTTGAGCTGTCTCAGGAAGTACAGCCTCTGCTGGATCTTCTTCCGGACAGAGTCTATGTGGCCGGTCTATTTCAGGTCCCGAGATATTAAATATGAAATTATAAAAGTCTTGTGCGGGGGAAGGTCAGTCAGCCAGCACTGCAAGAGCAGAGCGGAGCCGTGACACGTTTGCACTTTAAAATGTTTAAAACATTTTTGAAAAATACAATAAAGTGTTTAAAAAATAAAATTAAAAGAGTCTTGTGCGGATGCCCTCGCGCTGGGCCGTGGGGGAGCGACAGCCGGCCAGCACGGCAAGAGTAGATCCGTGACACATTTACACTTTAAAATGTTTAAAAAGTGTTTACAAATACAATAGTGTTTAAAAGTACAATAAAGTGTTTAAAAATAAATTTATAAAAGTCTTGTGCGGATGCCCTCGCGCTGGGCCACGGCGTGCGTCAGCCGGCCAGCACGGCAAGAGCAGTGCAGAGCCATGACACATACATATATGGTAGTTTTTTTTGTGAATATTAGTGAAGCATTTAAGAATGTTTCTAAAAGTCAGTTTAACTTTAAAATGTTTAAAATGTGTTTAAAAATACAAGTGTTTAAAAATAAAATAATAAAGGTCTTGTGCGGATATCGTACAAATATTGACTCTACATTGCGGATTTTTACCTTTCACGAGGGGTCTTGGAACCAATTATTAGCAATAAACGAGGGCTCACTGTATGTACGTGTGGGAGCAAGTTGGAAAAGAGCTGCTACGTTGTCCGTGATTTTATTGCAAACAAAAAAATCACACTGCCCGCTCTCTACCATCCAGGATCAAGTTCATTGTCTTTTTTTGGATTTCCTTTGCAGAGAACAAACGCACATTGCTACACACACATAATGCATGTCATGCACATCGACATGACTGACAGCTGCTTGTCCCGACTCCACGATGGACTTGTGCCGGTGGACTGAATTTTGACAGAAGCACATGCTGAAACACACGATTGCGCAGGATCTGATCTATTTTGAAGTCTTGTAGTTTGCCATGAACGACAAAAACGTTTTGTAGTTTGACTTTGGCATTTGTTGTATTTTTCGGACTAAAAGTCCCTCCGGACTATAGGTTGCATTAGCCATAAAATGCACAATAATGTGAAAAAAAAACATACAAGTCGCTCCGGAGTATAAGTCGCATTTTGTGGGAAATTTATTCGACAAAATCCAACACCAAGAACAGATATGAACGAGCAACAACAGGCTAAACGATAGGTATGCTACCGTGACTTAAACACAAACGAAGAGCTGAGAACGGGCCTGGCGTAACATTCAAAATTATTCAAATAACTATTACATAAATAACACATTTATAAAACCATCTGTGTCACTCCAATTCATTAAATCCATCGATCGTCCTTTATGTCAACAATGCGGCCGGGTGCGCGCCGCTGACGGCGCTTGCACTTCAAAATATTCCACAGGCCCATATAACGATATACTATAAATTATATATCAAATAACTATTATATAAGCAATAATATTATCAAACCATCTGTGTCACTCCAAATCATTAAATCCATCGATCAAATTCCTTGTCCTTTGTCAACAACGCCACGCGTGCGCCCTGACGTCAGCCTCGTTGTTATTCCACAGATCTAGTATAGAACTATATACAAAGTAAACAAAGTACAAGGAAAGACGTGGGTTTGGTAAATGGTTCTTTATTTAACAAAACAAGAGTTCAACAAGCCAACAACTACTGAACTGTAACGATAAAAACATATACAAGTTGCTACATGAAATAAAATATATCAAATAACTATAACATAAATAGTTCACCGCCACACGGCCCTAAGCACCGGGGTGGACTTCCAGGTGTGTGGCGGCGTGGACTTCCATCCCCGGAGGTGGCACTTGAAAACACACTTGAAAATGGGTCCCATTTTTATAGTCTTTGGCATGACCCAGCCGGGGTTTGAACCCACAACCTTCCTGTCTCAGGGCGGACACTCTACTACTATCCCACTGAGCTGGTAAAAGCCATGTCCGAGACCCATCCACGGTCCTCGGACAGCCACCCGGCCGAGCGCCGGCCCCCCGACTTCCATCCACGGAGGTGAAAGAGAGTTCCGTAGAGTAGGATCGGGCGTGCGTAAAAGCCATGTCCAAGCCCCATCCGCCGTCCCGGGACAGCCACCCGGCCGAGCGCCGGCCCCCGACTTCAATCCACGGAGGTGAAAGAGAGCTCTGTAGAGTAGGACCGGGCGTGCGTAAAAGCCATAATAGTTTTTCAAACCTTGTGTGTCACTCCAATTAAATCCTTCAAACTCGTAGTCCTCCGTGTCACTTACACACAAAGCTGCTAATGATGCCGGTAGTACGCGGGGCCCTTCGTCATCTTCGTCATTCCGTGATCGAATCTTTGTCCTTTATGTAAACAACCGCTGCGCCGCTGACGTCACTTGAAATTCAAATTCCGGTAATCCCTTGCTACATCACGGTTCGTTTATCGCGGTTTCACTTATAGTCGCGACTTATAGTCCGAAAAATACGGTATGTGTGTAGGCCACTGTCCTGGACCTGACACAAATGAAAACAGCCTAGAGACAAATGGCTTGACACTATATATTGAATATACTGAATGATGACACAAATGTCTAAATGTATCTGTTGTTTATTGAATACAAGAGTAACACTAATCAGCATTCCATCTATAAAATGTAAGTAATGTTACAGTCCAGAAGATGATAAACGTACAGTGGAACCACACATTTCACAAATTAAATTTTTTCCATGAAGGGGTTCTCATACCAAAAGGCTTGCAAACCAAGGTAAAGAATAGAAATGCAATTAATTGGTTGCCGCTGCAAAATGATGTTGGTTGTACCTGGTTTTGATAATTGTGTGATTAAAAAGTAGATTCTGTGCAATATACAAAAAGGTAAAAATACAACTTGCAGTATGATGATCAAATAACAGTAGCAAATCATTGTCAAGCCCTTTTTGGGGACTGCTGGCCCGAAATGGCCATCATCTGCCATAATGCAGCGCAGCTTTTGCATTGCTTTGCATTGCTTTGCATTGCTTTGCATTGCTTTGCATTGCTTTGCATTGCTTTGCATTGCTTTGCATTGCTTTGCATTGCTTTGCATTGCTTTGCATTGTGGGATGTGGTGACTATTTTAGGCGAACAAACAATGGTACCTGAACCATAGAGCCAGTAATGCAGCTATGCCAAAACTGTTTGTAAACCGAAAATAGTATGTAACCCGAGCAAAATTTTCCTTTTAAAGAATTGTTCATAAAGCGAATTTTTAGTCGAGGCTCCACTGTAATTTCTTTGTTAAAATTTAATGCCAATGATTTGTATTTTTGAACAAACAGATTAACTTTTACCATGCAAACATTTTGTCTATACGCATATACATTCTTAAATGATATTCCATAAAACCTTCATTGTTTTGAAGTTAAAGCTGGCTGCGATAAAGCCTGGTGTTTTGTGAATCCAGTGAGTCCGATACCTATAATAAACAAGAGATACGGTAAATATGCATGGTTGCAAAATCACATAAACATATCCATCCATCCATCCATCCATCCATCCATCCATCCATCCATCCATCCATCCATCCATCCATCCATCCATCCATCCATCCATCCATCCATCCATCCATCCAACCAACCAACCAACCAACCAACCATCCACACACCTCATCCACAGTCACTCACAAGTCAAAGAGCGTGGCCAGACACAGTAGTAGAACAGGTGGCTGCTTTATTCTCTCTTCCAGCCATATCACCTCACATCAAAAAGACTTACACAATCCGCCTGATATTCTCATCTGTGAATTGCTTCTCTTTTATTACAATGTAAACAGACTTCGATGTGAGTGGAGCACTTAAGGTGATGGACGGTAAACGGACCGCTTCAGCTGCACAACAAAATACCTGACCTAAATTAACATGACAAAGAACCCTTTCGGCTGCCTAAAAACACACCTTTCTATAAAAACAAGACTTTCTATACAACGTGCTTTCGGGGTTAACACAATTCCCAAATTCTGGACCCCAAAGTCCGCGTAAAATCGAGATTTGGATATTCATATATTAGTGGCGTCAGTTTAACGCATTAATGTGATTAACCCAACTCCCTTTCAATGCCATTGAACGCTATGAAGGCTCATTTTGGCCTAATAACATTTTTATTGTTTTCTCGTACTGTTGCTGCAGAAAAACTACTACAGCTCACTGGATCTTGCAAGGCTGCAAAAAAATATCAAGCACACCACATTGCTGACACTAGTCTGGACTTTTTAAGCAGAGATTTCATCCATTTTTAGAAAGAAAAGTGCCATGGTGAGTGGTCTCTTCATTCTTTCTTGGGAAATCAGAAACACGGTTGATATGGTAAATCTAGACCATTATATTGCGACTACCGTAATTTCCGGACTATAAGTCGCGTTTTTTTTTCATAGTTTGGGTGGGGGGGGCGACTTATACTCAGGAGCGACTTATATATGTTTTTTATTTTCACAAATTTTTACTTGATCATTAAGACATCACTTAAAAGTATAGTTGACCACTTCCCATGTTATTTTTAGTATAGTTGATCACTTAACATGCTTTTATATCTTTATCTTGAACATATTCAAAACCTAAAAAATAGAGAAAACATCAAATAAAGCAATTAACACTTTAAAGCACCATATCCAAGTCCACTGTCTGTTTGCTCCTCTTATATTTATTATTATTATTTATTATTATTTGTTTATTTATCATTTATTCAACACTCTTATTTATTCATTGTTTATGCCTTCTTGGGTTTTTTTGTGTTGCTTGTATGCATATGTGTACTATCTCACCGAGGGATAGTGGGAACGTAATTTCAATCTCTTTGTGTGTCTTGGTATATGAAAAAAAAAATCGACAATAAAGCAGACTTTGTCTTTGATAAAACAACCAAATAAACAAAACAAAAAACTGCATCTGAAAAAATATATATTGTCAGACGAAACTGGTTGAGGGCGCTTTAAATTTCACCGTTGGCCGTGACTCATCAACTGGGTGGGCTTAAGAAAAATGGCACCAAAAAGAAAGTCATATTTTGCAAGTTACAAAATTCAAGTTGTAAAATATGCAGCTGAAAACAGTAATCGAGCAGCAGAAAGAAAGTTTGGAGAACCGTGATGTACCAATGGATTACTATTTCAAGTGGCACCGCGCGGCGCGACCCACGTAAGGACTACCGGCATCATTAGCGGTGATCATTTCTAAGTGACACGGAGGACAAAGAGTTTAAAGGAATTAAGGATTTGGGGTGACATAGAAGGTTTGAAAAACTATTATGGCTTTTACGCACGCCCGGTCCTACTCTACTGAGTCGGGGGCCGGCGCTCGACCGAGTGGCTGTCCGCGAACGGTGCATGGGGCTCGGACATGGCCATTACGCACGCCCAGTCCTCTGCCATGGAGCTCTCGTGTCTGGAAGTCCACGCCGCCACACGCTTGGAAGTTGGTTTTGTGGAATAAAGAGCCGTTTACCAAACCCACGTCTATCCTTGTACTTTGTTAACGCTACAATATAGTTATATACTAGATCTGTGGAATAAAGACGAGGCTGACGTCAGGGCGCACGCGCGGCGATGTTGACAAAGGACGAGGAATTTGATCGATGGATTTAATGGATTTAAAGTGCACGGATGGTTTGATAATATTATTGCTTATATTATAGTTATTTGAAATATAGTTTATCTATCGTTATATGAGCCTGTGGAATATTTTGAAGTGCAAGCGCCCTCAGCCGCGCGCAGCCATTGTTGACAAAGAACGATCGATGGATTTAATGAATTGGAGTGACACCGATGGTTTTATAAACATGTTATTTATGTAATGGTTGTCCTAAATCACTCTATATGTTACGTCAGGCCCGTTCTCAGCTCCTCATTTGTGTTTGTCACGTTAGCATACCTATCGTCTAGCCTGTTGCTATCGTATCGAATGATCGATGGATTTAATGAATTGGAGTGACACCGATGGTTTTATAAACATGTTATTCATGTAATAGTTGTCCTTAATCACGCTATATGTTACATCAGGCCCGTTCTCAGCTCTTTGTTTGTGTTTGTCACGTTAGCATACCTATTGTTTAGCCTGTTGTTGCTATCGTTTAGCCTGTTGTTGCTCGTTCATGACTGTTTTTGGTGTGTGATTTTGTCGAATAAATTGCGACTTATACTCCGGAGCGACTTATATATGTTTTTTTTTCACTTTTTGGGGCATTTTATGGCTGGTGCAACTTAAACTCCGGAGCGACTTATAGTCCAGAAAATACGGTATAAATCATTGCATGGCTTAGCACCTTCATATCTCGTTTACCTAGTTGTTCCTTATGTTCCGTCTCGTAACCTCTGTTCGCAAAATGCTAGTCTTTAAGTGACACCGAGGGCCAAGAAAATGTCTGCAGGGTCTCGAGCATTTTCTATTCGGGCTCCAGAGCTTTGGAATGCCCTACCAATGGATATTAGAACTGCTACCTCACTAGAAACATTTAAGACACGTTTAAAGACACATTTCTATGAAATGGCCTTTAATTAACCTATAGTGACCGATTTGGCTGGAGTTTGTTTTCGCTCCCTCTCCCTCTCCCCATCCCCCCTCCCCCCACCCCTCCCTGGCTGGGGAGGTGGTTAGGTGGCACCCAAGCTGACAGCAGCTATCTGGATTCTCGTGGACCAATTCAGGATGAGGGAACTGCAGCTTACCCTCCTCGAAGACACTGCCAGGACAATCGAGGGCACCTCCGGCAGCTCTTCGCATTGACTTGGACATCCACTTTTTCATTGATTTTCATATTACGTATTTTATGTGCCCTCTCTGCATCCATTGCAGCCTGGTGATCGTAAAAGGGGGATCCTTCCATCTGTGGTCCCTTCTCAAGGTTTCTTATTTTTCCCGATAGGGTTTTTTTTTTGTTTTTCCTTGTCCTTTTGGGAGCTTAAGATCAGGGGATGCTTTGAGAATAATTATCAATTGTTTGTCTATGTGAAGCCCTTTGAGACTGCTTGTGTCTTTTTCTCGCGCCGGCTGTCTCCTCCCAAGCACAATTCATTGGTAACTGCAAACTCCTAGCGATGAAATTAGCATTAGAAGAGTGGCAACACTGGCTAGAGGGAGCGGCTACCCCGTTTATTGTGTTAACAGACCACCGCAACTTCCAAACCACCAAGAGGCAGAACTGCTGCCAGGCCCGGTGGTCAGCCACTCGGGATCATCTCAGCCCCAGTTCCTGCCTGGACGATCGCCTGTTTATCAACAACGTCCGCCTGTGCTACAGTAGGCGCACGACTCTCACCTCACCTAACACCCAATTCTTGGTGGAGTAACGTTTCTGGTGGGTGGGCAACACTGAGGGAGGACATCCGGGAGTACATCAGAGCCTGTCCCATCTGCAACCGGTGCGAGACACACAAGCGGCCTCCGGCCGGCCTGCTTCAACCAGTACCTGCCCCCCATCGGCCACGGTCCCACCTCTCCATAGACTTTATTACAGGCGTGGGCATGGCTTCTCAAAACGTATCAATTTCACATTTACAGTGTGCTGATGATAAATTAAGAAGTCCACATATGACATGATCTGGGTAATTTATTTATTTATTTGTTGTTTATGTATTACTGGTGTGGGTGGCACGGTGAGGCATGTTCGCCTCACAGTTCAGAGGTTGCGGGTTCGATTCCGCCTTCTGTCCTCCCTGTGTGCAGTCTGCATGTTCTCCCCGTGCCCGCGTGGGTTTTATCAGGGCAGTCCAATTTCCTCCCACGTCCCAAAAACAAGCTTCGTAGGCAGATTGAGCACTCCAAATTGTCCATAGGTGTGAGTGCGAATGGTTTTTTTGTCTCTGTGTGCCCTGCTGCCAACCAGTTCAGGGTGTCCCTCGCCGACTGACAAATGGGATGGGCTCCAGTACACCCGCGACCCCCGTGGGGACAAGTGGTTCAGAAAATGGATGGATGGATAGATGGAATTAGATATGAAATTAGAAGAGAGGTGTTCAATGACCGATGTAAACGTATTAGAAATCTGTTTAATTAAAAAATATTGTGAAAATATTTTTTTCTCACTTGAGAACATTTTGGTCACGACAACAGCCTACGTTTACTTAATAATTTTCTTTTACAATTCAAGCAAAATCAAGCCATAGTCAATCCTTACATGTTTAAAAAACTGCTTTTCTGACTGAACATGAATGCTTCGATGTGAATACAGCTCTGAGTGCAAGTCCTCTGTTATTTTCTGCAATCATTACCGGAACATCTGTCTTTCATTGGACGGACAGGACTGTTATGGGATCCTCCCATCTGTGGTCTCTTCTCAAGGTTTCTCATTTTTCTCCAGGGTTACTGAGTTTTTCCTTGGCCTCCTGGGAGTTAAGATCAGGGGATGTTGAGATTAATTGTCAATTGTGCACTTGTGAAGCCCTTTGACACTTGTCTGTGATTTCGGGATATATAAATAAACTTGACTTGACTTGACTTATGCTGCTTCAAGAAGTTGCACATCACAGCAATGATCACTGTATAGATTTCTCAGTTCAAAAATTGCACTGCAGACATTGTGAACTGTTCTACATACTGTTGCTTCATTTACACTACAGAAGTCATCAGTTTTAAGGATGAAAGGTTCCAGAGGCCAAGAATCAGTTTCAGTATTCTTGACGTAACTGAGAAATATTAAGTACTCTGAGCGGCCACTTTGTCCAAGGCGCTAGCCTCCCGCAAGAGGAGGTCCATGTGACTGAGTCATTTGTCAAGCTAGATTCTCCGGGCCCAGGTTCAATCGCAAACACCAGTGCTGCCTACTTCTTGATCAAGTGCACCAGCTCGACAGCGAGGATGAGACGCCCCATTATCCACTTACCCACCGTGCCATGAAAGCCCATCACTTAGTTGGCATCCTCTAGTCACCCACTCATGGCAACGGAACTAATGCCCCGCAATAATGTGTCAGGCCTTCCAGAAAGTGCCACATTTCTCATCTCAATTATTAAGTCATGCAACTTTAAATCCATATGGCCATTACATTAAACTTAGAAGCGAGCCATGAAAGCTTCAGCATGATCGCAAGGACTCACTATTGTTGTTCTCCCCATATGCTGTCCCCACGGTTTCAAAAAGTACTCCCAGTGCTTGTTAAAAATATATATGAAATTCAACCTGTCCATCTTGCACACGTACCTAGTTTTGTCCTATTCGTCAGTGAGATGTGGATTCACCTGGACGGAAAGTTGACTGGTTATTACCACTCTCCTTTATCAATTCTTTGGCCTGCTGCTGCAATTAGGCAGTCAGGATGTTTGGACTCACTTCCACTGTAGAGTTGTCTGCGGTGATGGGCATACTCATTTCCCTCCCAGCTTGGCGCCTGTACAATGGGCTACACACCAGTGGTGGTGGGGATGGGTCCCGACTGTTATTTGTGCGTATGAACCAAACAGCAGCTCAGAGTGCCTTCCCATTTGGGAGTCCTTGGAGGGCGTGCTGGAGAGCACTCCCCCTGGGAACGCCATCATTCTGCTGGGGCAATTCAATGTCATGTGGGCAATAACCTGAAGGGTTATTTGACTTCTGTGCTCGACATGGATTGTCCATAATGAACACTATGTTTGAGCATAAGGGTTAGGGTTAGCACATGCGCTTTTGGCATCAGGACACCCAAGGCCGCACTTCAATGATAGAGTCTGTACTCGTGTCGTCAGGTTTGTGGCTGCATATTTTGGACACTCGGGCGGATCTGTCAACTGATCACAACCTGTATTGGCTCCGATGGTGGGGGAAGAGGCTAGTCCGACTTGGCAGACCCAAATGTATTGTGAGGGTTTGTTGGGAACATCTGGCAGAATCCCCCTGTTAGAAAGTGTTTCAAATTCCAGAACTTTGCCCACGTTCAGGACATTGAGTCTGTGTGGACCATGTTTCGTGCCTCTATTGTTGATGCGCCCGATCGGTTGTCGTAAGGTGGTCGGTGCATGGTATGGCGCCAATCCCCAAACCGCTGGTGGACAATGGTGGTAAACGATGCTGTTAAGCTGAAGAAATAGTGCCATTGGGCCTTTTTGACCTGTGGGACTCCAGAGGCAGCTGATGGGTACTGGATGATCGAGCTGAATGCGGTGTGGCAGTTGTTAAATCAAAAACTCTGGTGTGGGAGGAGTTTGGTAAGGCTATGGAATACTAATTCCAGATGGCTCAGAGGAAATTCTGGTCCACCATCCAGCGTCACAGGAGAGGAAAGCAGTGCATTGTGCATATAGTGGTGATAGCGTGCTACTGCCTATTCGGGACGTTGTGAGTCTGCGGGGAGAATACTTCAGCGACCTCCTCAATTCCACCGACATGCCTTCCACTGAGAAAGCGGACCCTGGAAACTCCTGAGGTGGTGTCTCCTATCTCTGTCACCAAGGTGGTTAAAAAACTCCTCGCTGGCAGGGCCCCGGGAGTGGTTGAAATCTACCAGGAGTTCTGAAAGGCTCTGTTTATTCCTGTCCTAGCTGAAACACTTATACAAAAATGCATGGCCATCCGGGACAGTGCCTTTGGATTGGCAGCCCAGGGTGTTGGTCCCTCTTTTTAAGAGGGAGGACTTGAGGGTGTGCTCCAACTACAGAGGAATCACCCTCCCACCAAGCCGTGATCTCCAACTCTCACTGGTCGATTTGCAGCCGGTTGAGAAGCAGTTGGAATTAAAATCAGTCTGTCAATATCCTGAGACCATGGACCTCAGTCGGAATAGAGTGGAATGCCCTCTCCGGGTTGAGGATGAGATCTTACCCCAAGTTAAGGAGTTCAAGTATTGTTCACGAGTGAGGGCAGGATGGAGCGGATCGTTGCAACCAGTTTATCATTGTGAAGAAGGAAATGAGCTGAAAGGCGAAGCTCTCATTTTACTGGTCGATCTATGTTCCTTCCCTCATCTATGGCCATGAGCTGTGGGTCGTGACAGAAGGAACAAGATCCCAGATATAAGCGGCCGAAATGACTTTCCTCCGCAGGGTGTCCGGGTGCTCCTTTAGAGATAGTATGAGAAGCTGGGTAATCCGCGAGGGACTCAGTCGAGCCACTGGTCCTCCGCGTTATGAGGAGCCAGATACGGTGGGTCGGGCATCTGATTAGGATGCCCCCTAGTGAGGTGTTCCGGGCATGTACCAACGCAAGGAGGCCCCAGGGACGACACACTGGAGAGATACGTCTCTTGGCTGGCCTGGGATCTTCTTTGGATTCTGCGGGATGAGCTGAACAAATATAGAAGTCCAGGGTACATACAAAAATTCCCAAGTGGAATTTTGTACTTTTTAACACATTTTTAATACCTTCACAATATTTTTTAATATCAGTACCACTTTCAGCTGCAAATATGACTTCAGTGATAGGTGTTACTAATAAAGTTACAGATTACTGTCATTTTCTCACACGGCTTTCTGAATGGGTAAGTGTAATGCAACCATGACTCACTTTGGTTTCGCTATGCATGATGTTAGTGTAGTGTGGTAATTCTGAAGGTGGATACTTTGCATTGCTTAGCTAGGTAAACCATATTTCCAATTAACTTAATACACTCATGCCCTCTAGCAGCCAACAAGAAACATTATGTGTTGGAAATTTCAACACAATCTTGTTTAAATTGCTAAATAATGTATATAGCATTTCTACTTTGCAGATGTTCTGGACCACATCTCCCGCAAAAAGCGAGGGATCAAGTGAAGTCAAGTCAAGTTTATTTGTATAGCCCTAAATCACAAACAGTCTCAAAGGGCTTCACATAGCCAAAATTGACAATTATTCTCAAAGCATCCCCTGATCTTAAGCTCCCAAAAGGGCAAGGAAAAACTCAAAAAAACCCTGCCAGGGGAAAATGAGAAACCTTGAGAAGGGACCACAGATGGAAGGATCCCCCTTTCAGGATCACCAGGTTGTAATGGATGCAGAGAGGGCACAAGTAATACCTAATATGAAAATCAATGAAAAAATGGATGTCGGATCACTATACTCTTTTTGAAAAGTAACTAGTAACTGTGACTAATTACATTTTGGAAGTAAAACACTGCTTACTTATGGTTCTCTCACTCACACACAGGCATGGACAACCTTTGTCCGCAAATATGGCATTACATTTTCCTTCTGTATAACATAGGGCAGGCGTTTGGCAGTGAGATAAGTTAGAAAAACTGTATGTTTTTAGCATGTATTGTATTCTATTATATCTATTATTTATTCTTGGTTCACTCTCTCTTACACATAAAAACAGACTTACTTTTGTACTGTGACAGATCATCTGCCCTTGCATGTCCCAAGAATTCGCAACCAAAATAAAACAGCTCAGTGGCCTAGTGGTAGAGTGCCCGCCCTGAGACTGGAAGGTTGTGGGTTCAAACCCTGGCCGGCTCATACCAAAGACTATAAAAATGGGACCCGTTGCCTCCCTGCTTGGCACTCAGCATTAAGGGTTGGAATTGGGGGGTTAGATCACCAAATGATTCCCGGGCGCGGCACCGCTGTTGCCCACTGCTCCCTTTGGGGATGGGTTAAATGCAAAGACAAATTTCACCGCACCCAGTTGTGTGTGTGACAATCATTGGGACTTTAACTTTATCTTGAAGTCACAGTAATTCTCTAACAAAACGAATGTGTATGTCCATCTGTTTTTTCTTTGAACACGTATTGAGACTTTCATCAAACATTAGGTGAATGGTTCGGCTTTGGTGACATTCACAACAAGCTTGAAATATGGCGCTAAACCAAACGTGATTATGTAACCAGTTTTGTCCTTGCCTCACGCAAAGTTTTTTTGCTATTTCTAAGTCATTAAACATATTGCAGAAAAGCTCTTCAATGCCCTCAATGGAGGTGTCTGATTGGCATTTGGTCGCTGTATGCAGGCATCACAGCACCTCAGCTCGCGACGCTCAAGTGGGATCTGTCTTCTGTTGTCTAACATTGTACTCACGGTGCTGGCACTCCTGCTGGCAGTGACTTGCTAGAGAGTAGTGGAGTTTTGCGGTAATGTAACTGTCCCGCTACTGCAAAACATTGAAATGTTAACCTGCCCACCCCGTCGGCGCCTGTTGGCTTGGGTTGAACTTCATGTGCGACCTGATGGCAGTCAGCCCAATCCAGATGAAATTGATGGTTTTTTTTTATTTACAGACATGGAAATAAGCCTCTCAGTTGTTACCAATAACTGGCTTAAGCCAGTCTTTGAATGTAGCGTCCTCCAACCAAATATTGAAAAAACATGACTTTGTTTTACCTCCACTACCAGGGAATATTATGTAGGCGCAAATAATTTTGTTGACGTTTTTACTGCGAACGCTTACAGAAACATTATGGACCTTCTTTTTTTTTTTTTACGGTTGCTGGCATCCACATGCAGCATTGCATTGACACCGCACACTACAACAAACTGTAGGTTACAGCAGTGTTTCCCAACCACTGTGAGATGTTCAGCTGTGCCGTGGGAAATTGTCCAATATTAAGTACGGAGCGCATTGTAAACAGGATCACCAAACCACTGGTCAGTTAGTGCAAGGCCTGGTCAGCCTCTTGCTAATCATGCATACGTGGCAAATCGGCAAATCTTGAGATTTCATGTTGTGTTGGTCTGATAATATTGCATCGGCACATATTCAGTTTATGTGTGTGCTGCCGTGTGCTTTTGCTAAGAGTGACACGATGACGGCTGTGGTGTGTTTGTGGTCCGATGCAAATCAGAGCATGCAGTGCAACCAAAGAACCTGGATTGTTAATTTTTCACAAATATAAAATACACAGTCAAGTCAAGACACCTCGACTGTGATAGCCACTCAGAGCGTCTTTAAACGTGACTTTGTTCTTTTTGTCGCAAAATTTATAGAGCTAGTCTAAAACAGTAAACGAAGTCACGTTGATTCTTTTGGATTTTAATCACAACCACTTTCAATAGTTTATTTCTTACACTGCCTAAAACCTTTTTAAGAAACTGTCACTTTAAAGAATATTTAGTATTTAGTTTTTGTTCAATTATTCGACTCTCCATATATACCGTATTTATTCTAATTATCGCCCAGGGCAATAATTAGAGAAGGTTTATGTCCAATCAATAGAGAACACTTTTTGTCTGATCGCCAAGGGGCACTGAAATGGGCGATAATATGTATAATTTCCTTATGTAGTATGCAATACCTGCATCTCACTGGTATTCTTAACACTAGAACGGCGGCTGTTTTGATCTACCTCTAACAGCGGGGTCAACTGATGCTCCATCGATGCGACACGTTACCGTCGCACATCACGTGTTGCGCACGTCATGTTATCGCGATCGTCTTGTTCGAGCGCACACCCCGATAATGTAATTGTGTGAGGATATTGTAGCGGAGTGACGAGTGTAATTGTATCATAGTTTATGGAGAAAAACAATTTAAAAGGGACATTCGACGTGCTGTCCAATCAGTCATATTTAAACTTCTGCAATGACGTCGGCATGCGGTCGTGGAGGAAAACGTAAGTTTTGGGGGTAATTTTTAGCAGCATGGGTGATAATTAGAGGTTAGGTATGTTTTTTTGTTTATGTCATCGCTAACACACACTGGGCGATTATTAGAATCCATCCATCCATCCATTTTGTGAACCGCTTAGTCCCCACGGGGGTCGCGGGCGTGCTGGAGCCTATCCCAGCCGTCGACGGGCAGTAGGCGGGGGACACCCTGAACCGGTTGCCAGCCAATTGCAGGGCACACAGAGACAAACAACTATCCGCACTCGCACTCAGGGAATATTTGGAGTGCTCAATCGGCCTACCAAGCATGTTTTTGGGATGTGGGAGGAAACCGGAGTGCCTGGAGAAAACCCACGCGGGCCCGGGGAATATGGGCGATAATTAGAATAAATACGGTATATATAAATATATATAGGAATAGGACTTTACGTCTTTCGCTGTAATATAACTGAGTTTAATATAGAAGAACAGATTTTTGTTGCTGGTGTGCCTCGAGATTTTTTCCAATGAAAAGGTGTGCTGTGAATGAAAATAGTTTGGGAAACTCCGGGTTACAGGTCCTATCCGCACATATAATTTGTATAATAAATGAAATTACATGATTTTTAGGGAATAGGCCGACACTTAATACAAATGCGAAAAAGTCTTACAGGTGGGTAGCAGTTTGAAAATGTATTACTTCGTCAAATGGCATATACTACTTTATAATACTTTTTAATGGCCTTATTTATCGTTAATATTATTTACTACCTTTCAATACCTTTTACAACCTCGTGGATAACCTGAGGCCCGTGTCAGATTGAGGAGTTCATCAGAAGGTGTGCATGGGCATGGTAACTCAACCTCAATATATGTAACCTGTTTTAAAACATATCTGACCAGAATACACTTATTTTGTATAATGTTGCTCCAAGCTCAGGGAACTGGATCCAATACATTAAAAAATGTATTCTCATTACCTCTTCAAATTTCTTGGCCTTGTACAGCGCTGCTCCCTTCAGAAAGTTCAGCAGTATTGTATCACACAGCACAGTGCCCTAAATGATAGTTAAATTGCAAAATAAGGATACAATCACAACATGAGCAAAGCAGACTCGACTTATTGACAAAACATGGTCCCCAAATGTTTATGTGAATATTTTGTGAATTTGTGGACACACAATATAACATATGCCATAAAATGTGACAGTATTTCAATCATCATAAATTATGGTTGGTGAATAGATTAATTATTGGTGTTGAATTCTTACTCTTGCCCTGATGTTACGCTGCATTTTTGCAAAGAATAAGCTAATTGAATTGAATTGATAAAGTGATTTCAATCAACCCTGCTTTGCACTTGTTGTTGCTATGACACATGGCTAAAAAATTATGTTAAATGCCTTTTCACAAAATGCACATTTTCAAAACTTAACAGACTTGTTGTGGAGGCCAGATTTAGTGGTTAAGCCTTCTGAAGATGTTATGAACTTAATTTAGCAGAACACTGTGGATTGACGGTGCATTTCTGTTGACCCCAATTTGATGTTTTTTTTACCCCCTCTCGCACTGAAGAACTCAACCAGAAGCTGAGCAGATTGTTCAAGTGCTATCAAGACATATAACCTATACTGGAAGATGATATTTTTTTGTATTTTATCTATTCTATACAATGTTCTATAAGCAAAACTCACCACTCCTACTGAAGTGAAGGCTGCCACCATGTTTATAAGTGTGGGAATCATGTTAAACTTGCCTGCCTACAATGTAAAACACATTGTTAAGTCTAATTAAAAAAAAAATAAACAACACCAAAGCGTATAATACTCACATTTCCATTGACAAGCACATCAAACCTTATTGCATAGGCTTTCACCAGTGTACGATAGTCAGTCCCATTTTCCATCTTATAGTACTTGGCAAACCTCAAATAAAGAAAAAATCATGGGTAATGTAAAAAAAAAGAGCTCATCTGTGTATTTGTGTGACGACTTTGAGTCCAAATATTTGTTTCATTTCACACAAATAGCTGATGATTCATAACATGCAGTATATTTTTACTCATGAAATTCAAGGCTTTATGAAGGCAGAAGTTTCAGTGGGCTCACCACCCTTGGAAGGGGCCAAAGGTTGGTTGTACTGTAACCTGGCCCAAGATAGGGAATTTAGCAAATTGATTCTCGGATACTAAAGCTGGCTCTTGGAACATGGAATGTCAGCTGGCAGAGAAAGAGCCCGAGTTGGTGTGTGAGGCAGAGAAATTACGCATACTTAAAGTTTTGTTTGAATTGCCAAATCCAATTGGACACTGCCAAGGCTGTCCTTAACCACAGATTGTGTTCGTAACCTTTATGGAAAGAATTTCTATGTCAGGAAGGAGTTGAGCCAGGGCGACCAAATGCAGCTTGAACCAGGATTTATTGCAGGGAAAAGGAGTTGGAAGGGAGGCAGGTGGGGAACCGACGACACAGACGGGAGGAAGACTCACGGCCAGCAAAACAGACAGACTGACCGACATGAAGTCCCCTTGGACAAGGTTAAAATTCTGACCGTGAGCCTTCAGACAGACCGAGGGAAAACCAGATGACACGAACAGGAACACTGGGCACGAGCAGGAATGGACACAACAGTAGACACCGACAGGGAGAAACACACGGGCAGGGCTTAAATACACAGGGTAACAAGAGGAAGCAGGTGACAGACATTACGATAACGAAAGGGGTGTGGCCGAGTGAAGTGCAGGCCGAGCGCGCTGTGGCACGGGCGTGACAGTACCCCCCCCCACAAGGGACGGCTCCCGACGTCCCAAAAAAGAAAAAATCCAAGACTGTCCAACATGGGCCGGGAGGAAATGGGGAGGTGGCCGCACGTCACACACCGCCGAAGGCCGACTGGGTGACAGCCGCTGGATCCACGCCGCCGGAACTGGTGGCGGCCGCAGCAGCCGCGCCGTCGGGACTGGATCGGGGGGCGGCCGTGCGTCATGCGCCGTTGAAGCCGACTGGGTGACGGCCGCTGGATCTGCGCCGCCGGAACTGGTGGCGGCCGCAGCATCCGCGCCGTCGGGACTGGGTCGGGGGGGCGGCCGTGCGTCATGCACCGTTGAAGGCCGACGGTGACAGCCGCTGGATCCGCGCCGCCGGAACAAGTGGCGGCCGCTGGATCCGCGCCGTCGGATCTGTTTTGGGGGGGGGGGCAACCGTGCATCTTGCGTCGCTTGAACTCATCTCCTTGGCGACCGTGCAGCAGTTGCGGGAGCCGGCAAAGGGTTGGTCCAAGCGCTGGTCGCTGTGATGGTCGGTGTCTTCTGTCAGGAAGGAGTTGAGCCAGGGCGACCAAATGCAGCTTGAACCAGGATTTATTGCAGGGAAAAGGAGTTGGAAGGGAGGCAGGTGGGGAACCGACGACACAGACGGGAGGAAGACTCACGGCCAGCAAAACAGACAGACTGACCGACATGAAGTCCCCTTGGACAAGGTTAAAATTCTGACCGTGAGCCTTCAGACAGACCGAGGGAAAACCAGATGACACGAACAGGAACACTGGGCACGAGCAGGAATGGACACAACAGTAGACACCGACAGGGAGAAACACACGGGCAGGGCTTAAATACACAGGGTAACAAGAGGAAGCAGGTGACAGACATTACGATAACGAAAGGGGTGTGGCCGAGTGAAGTGCAGGCCGAGCGCGCTGTGGCACGGGCGTGACATTCTAGGTTCAATCGAGAGGTTGAGGGTTTGTTTGGTGGCCTCGGTATTTGCTTTATGCCGATAATATGGTACTACTGGGATCATCAAGCCGCAATCTCTAACTTTCACTGCCAAGTGTGAAGCAGCTTGGATAAAAATGAACACCTCCAAATATGAGATTATGGTCCACAGTCAGAAAAGGGTGGAGTACCCTCTCAAGGTTGTCGATGAGATCCTGCCCTAAGTGGAGGGAGTCAAGTATCTTGGCATCTTGTTCATGAGTGAGGGATAAATAGAACAGGTGGTCACGGCATCTGATTTGGATGCATCCAAGGCACCTCCCTGGTGAGGTGTTCCTGTCACCTCCCATTGGGACAAGGGCCCCGGGAAGACCAAGGTCACACTGGAGAGACAAGGTGTTTCAACTCGCCTCGGAACACCTTGGAGAGCTGGATGAAGTGGCTGAAGACAGGCATGTCTAGTTTTCTCTGCTGTCTTTGTGACCCAACCCCGGATAAGTGGAAGTAAACGGACGAATGGATGGATGGATGGAGAGAGAGAGAGCAAGAGAAAGAGAAAAAGAGAGCGAGGGGGATGGATGGCTGGATGGATGGCTGGATGGATGGATGGATGGATGGATGGATGGATGGACGGATGGATGGATGGATGGATGGATGGATGGATGGATGGATGGATGGATGGATGGATGGTCGTATATAAAGCTCTTGGATACGTTTCAATCAATCAATCACTCGCTTGATCAACAAGCTTTTTCATAACCTATTACCAGGCAACAAGACGTACTCAACAAGCGCAATTGGCACAGGAAACATGAAAAACAATGACCAACAAGGGGAGACGATGCATACAAGTTTGTCAGCATTCACCATTACAACGATCTGGGATCTTAGATGAAAAGAGAACACAAGGAAGGAGGAGAGAAAAAGTTGGGGCTCAAACTATTCTCCTTGATGGAGGGCAACTTGAGTGTAGAAAAAAACTCAGCACAAACAGCATACATACAAATACAACAGATCTCAAGATTAAATATGTAGGACTGGCTAGCACCTCAGACCAGGAGTGCATTCGGGGACCTAGCATCCAAACGATCATCTTCATCCAGAGAAGGGCCAGATAACATGTATTGGAGGCAGGCCGACAAGAACACAGACCAAGTCCGCAAGCAGGAAAGATAGGGAGGAGCAGGAGCAAAGCAAGAATTGTCCGCCTTCGTTCAGAGCCAAGCAAGGACAGTTTTGTTCAGTCAATAGGCATTCATTAGTATTAAACATCGATCTAAATACCTGAAATTGTAACCAGGTGAGATAGCATTTTTCTGAGACATCGCATCCAGTCGGGTGAATGAGTATGAAGGGTTACACTGGTCGTCTGATTTGTCCAAATCACATACCCAGCCAATCTTTATTCCTATCACTCCTCCCTAACAAGGAGACACATTGAATAAAAGTGGGTCATGTATGTTAAACCACATGCTAATTCATCGAGAGCAGTAGTTGAAGGTATATAAACGATATATATATATATATATATATATATATATATATATATATATATATATATATATATATATATATATATATATTAACACATGTATACATGTAATGTGTATATATATATATATATATATATATATATGCAAGGTATATAAACGATATATATATATATATATATATATATATATATATATATATATATATATATATATATATATATATATATATATATATATATATATATATATATACATATATATATATAGATATACATATATATATATACACATACATATATATACAGTAGAGCCTAGGTTCTCGAACGTCCCAGTTCCCGAACAAATCGGTATTCGAACAAAAAAATTGAAATTTTTTGCTTTGGATCTCGGACGAAATTTCGGTTGTCGAACCTCGTGAGATGAGCCGAGAGGACCCGCATGCTAACTGACTCCGTTCGTTATTACATTCTCCTTACTCTGAGGATTTCATCAACTCTAATCATGCCTCCAAAGGAAGCAAGTGGGAGCAGTAAAGCTGATAATGGCGAAAAGAGGAAAGTAGTGCACAAAACGGTTGAATTTAAAAAAGAATTAATCGCAAAATATGAGTCCTGTGTGCGTGTGTCAGAGTTGGCGCGGGAGTTTTGCATGGCAAAATCGACAATAAGCTCGATCCTGAAAAACAAAGACGCTCTTAAAGGAAGTGATGTTGCAAGAGGGGCGACTGTGCTTACCAACAAACCTTTGCTCTTTGTTGTGCTTTTTTTCCCCCTCACAATTTAAAAAGATACATTTTACTATTAGAATGAAACACACAGGCGAGTTGCTACAGATACGGCAATACATTCCCCAGCCAAGCCTACTCTATTAATTCGTTTTTTTGGCTTGGAACGGATTATTTTCTTCCATTATTTGTAATGGGAAAACATGATTCGGGATTCGAACGATTCACTTCTCGAACACCCTTTTGGGACGGATTGTGGTCGAAAACCGAGGCTCCACTGTATATATGTATATATATATATATATATATATATATATATATATATATATATATATATATATATATATATATATATATATATATATATATATATATATACTAAGACCTAGACCAGTCAACATAAAAATATAAATTATACTTCAACATCATGAACAGTGGACGTAAATAAAAAACAAATGGTCTTAGAAACTTAAATGCAATCAAAATAAATAAAACCTCATGACACATTGTATAGTGCAAAAGCATCATCAGAAATGCCATCTTGAATTCTATAAATTGTCATATAAAGCAGATAACTACATGTCTGATTTGTATGTTGTGCAAAAATAAAAAAACAAGAAATCAAACACTCGAGCATCAGACAAGTTTTTAAAATAAAAAGTATCATTTTAAATCAGCATAATATAATGAAATTGAGTCGACAGAGAGGATATTATCCAATATTAATGTTTAGATGTACATATACACAGGTTATCTAAAATCTATTGTAATAAGTATTTTCAGATTAAGATTTCCCAAAGAGCAACATAATATTCCTGCTGCTGCAGACCGGAGGATATCCTTCATCTAATAAAGATAAGGCGAAGAAAAACATCCCTTTATGTACTGGCAAGAGACTGTCAGTATGCCACTTTCACTTATTTGTTTATGGGTGGACTCCACATTACCCGTGGACTCCACATTATGGGTGGACTCCACATTACCCGTTAGCTTGGAGAACGTGAGCACAAAAGGAGTGGTGTTTCAGTGAGTGGTTCCTTCCTTCTTTGGCAAATTGTGAATCTACGTTCAGTGACTGTGAACTGGCCGACATGTTTACTCACTAAATTGTTCACGCCTGGAGATTCAAAACGTTTACTCACTATCCGTTGATGCACGGGAAAGGCAGTTCACTCACTGACTCGTTCGCATACGGGAAAGTCAACATCTTCAGCCGTTCACTCACTGATCCGTTCAGATGATGAACGGTAAAGGCAGTTCACAGACTCATTTGTGAACAGGAACTTGCATCATTCTTGTTCTTTGTTTTGTTTTACGGCTAGGGGCACCAGTTTCAAGGAGCATTACCTCCACCTACTGTGTTGGATAGGTTATGTCATTGCGCATTGGTTGAGGTAAAATGAACTGAAAAAAGAACAAATAACTTCAGGAAGTGATCCGTTCACTCACTGTTACAGAAAAGATTTGTTCTTTTTGAACGAATTGTTCACGAATGACACAACACTATGCATAGATCATTTGAGAGCACTGGAGCCTGAATAAAAAAAAAACACTTCAGAACTGCAGTGTTCTTTTTGGCATTCTAAAAGACCAGCAAGGTGTGAAGGTTTCGGAACAGATTACAGTAATCACTTGCTACTTCGCGCTTCACCTATCGTGGCCCTGACCTATCGCGGAATTTTTTTAAACAAATATTGCAGATAGATTTAGTGCATAGCGGATTTTTTTTTTTGGTCTGACACACACTCACGCACGCACACACACACGCACACACACCCACACCCACACCCACACACACACACACAGATACACACACACACACTCACACACACACACACACACACACACACACACAGATACACACACACACACACTCTCACACACACACACACACACACACACACACACACACACACACACACACACACACACACACACACACACACACACACACACACATTCACAGCGTCATATGCAATGAAGCACACAATCCAGGCAACAAGACAGGCAAGTGCACCCCTACACCATCAGCGATTCCCCGATGGTCATGGCTTTTTGCAGTGTCACTTGGAGCGCAGGGCTTTGTCTGCCCATATGACACTAATGGCCAATGGGAACATGTTGATCTGTGTCCTTGCAGTGGATTGGCTTAGCAGTTCTAACAACATTTTATCTCAGCCTCCCGCATTTTATTCACTCCGTCTGCGTCAACATATCAGGAGCACTTCAGACTTGCACTTCATTACACACATACTATCACGTCTCCGCTCCTCGATTGTCGACCGGGATAGAACTGCGTGTCTACTTCTCACTCCCGATCGGATAGTCCTGTTTGCCCGTCATAAAATTCTAAAAAGTCTTGAGCGTATGCCCTCACGCTGGGTAGCGGGGGTGCGACAGTTGGTCAGCACGGCAAAGCAGAGCATGTTCACATTTTAAAATGACGAGCCGATCAGCAAGCTCGCGTCGTGCATGGATCTCGTAACACAACGGGTCAGTAAATGAGAATCAGGTGACAGGCGTGCGTGTCAAAACGGACAAAACTGTGAGGACTGACGATTAGCAGTTCCGTATTGGCGACGCGCGCCTCAGAGTTCTAGTGCGGAGGGCGCGTAATGCCAGAGGCCAGCAGGGCGAGAGCGGAGACGTGACTGTAAGGGAACGGACAGTACAGCCAAGTGCGTAGCGACGGACTTTATTGGAGAAGGGGATGATGGGAACAGCTGGCGCTGGCGCGGCGGTCGGGCTGGAGAGGACAAACGATTCTGCGGGGTTCCAAATAGTCAAGCGAGTCAGTATCTTCGGGACTGATGAGTGAAGCAGCATCAAGGGACAGACTGACACTCAGGTCTGCGCTGGCGGCGCTGATATAGCGCTGTCCATGAGCCCGTGGCAGGTGACGGCGATTCCATTGACAGGGGGGCGTGGTCCTGTCGCCGGTGGCACCAGCACGTGACAGAACCCCCCCCCACAAGGGACGGCTCCCGACGTCCCCAGGAACCAAAAACAAAAAAAACAAAAAAGGAAGGCAATTCCCCGGGCGACCAGGTTGGGGGGGGTCAGCACACCGCCGAAACGTCCAACACCTCGCCAGACGCAGGATCGACGGACGTGGGAGCAGAAGACCCCGGCACCGGCGGGCAAGACCTCCCCTCGTCCCTCCTCGGGCGCCGGCGCCGAGGACCCGGTTGGTCCGGATGGCAGCGATGGAACTCCGTGATGAGCGAACGGTCAAGTATCCAGCGGCTCGGAACCCAGGAGCGGTGCGCGTCGTCATAACCCTCCCAATCCACGAGGTATTTGAGGCCACGACCGCGCCGCCGCGATCGGAGCAGGGAGCGGACAGCGTAAGCCGGGCCCCCATCAACGAGCTGGGGCGGCGGCGGCGGAACGGGCGCCGGCGCCAACGCGCTCTCATGGATGGGCCGCACACGGGACACGTGGAACGTGGGGTGAACCTTCATGGACTCTGGAAGGAGAAGACGAACTGCGGCCGGGCCAATCACCCTCTGAATAGGGAACGGTCCAACAAAGCGGGGCGCCAGTTTGCGGGATCCTGCTCGTAGCGGCAAATCTTGCGTCGAGAGCCACACACGCTGCCTCACTCTGTACTCCGGAGCCGGTGTCCGGTGCTTGTTCGCCTGGCGGGCGTAACCTGAAATAGAGCGGAGAAGAGTGACCCGGCCCCTCGCCCAGGCGCGATGACAACGGCGGACACAAGCCTGGGCCGACGGGCACGCCGCACCACGCTCCTGGTGGGCGAACAAGGGTGGCTGGTACCCGAAGACGCAGTGGAAAGGCGAAAGTCCCGTAGCCGAGCTGGGGAGGGAATTTTGAGCGTACTCTACCCAGGGAAGCTGTTGGACCCACCTGCGCTGGTCCCCGGCGGCCATGCATCGGAGAGACCTGCCCAGTTCCTGGTTCAGGCGCTCCGCTTGACCGTTGGACTGAGGGTGAAACCCCGAGGAGAGGCTGGCCGTGGCGCCGAGGAGTCGGCAGAACTCCGTCCAGAAGGTGGAAGCGAATTGAGGTCCTCGGTCTGACACGATGTCTTGTGGGAGACCGTGGTGGCGAAACACCTCCCGCACCATGATGGACGCCGTCTGCTTCGCAGATGGGAGCTTAGGCAGAGGGATGAAATGCATCATCTTGCTAAAACGGTCCACCACCGTAAGGACCACCGTGTTTCCCTCTGAGGGGGGGAGGCCCGTGACAAAGTCGATCGACAGGTGAGACCAGGGACGCTGGGGGACCAGCAAGGGTTGAAGCAGCCCGGCCGGAGGACGAGTAGACGTCTTGTAGCGGTTACAAATTGAGCAGGCTCTGACGTAATCGCTGGTGTCCACTTGCCAGGTGGGCCACCAGAAACGCTGTGCCACCAAGTACCTCGTGCGTGCCGCGCCGGGATGATAGGCCAGGCGTGAGTCGTGCGCCCATTGCAGCACGGACGACCGCAGACCTTCAGGGACGAACAGGCGACCCTCCGGGCAGTTGCTGGGGCCGGGTTGATCGCGTGATGCGGCTTCCACTTGGCGTTCGATCTCCCATGTAAGAGCCGCCACCCGAACCGAGCTCGGGAGGATAGTGGGAGGCGGACCCTGTCCCTCCTCCCCCCCAGGAAACAAACGCGACAGGGCGTCCGCCTTCGCGTTACGGGAACCCGGTCTATAGGAAAGAGAGAACTCAAACCGGTCAAAGAACAGAGCCCACCGTGCTTGTCTTGCGTTCAGCCTCTTGGCCGATCGCAGATACTCCAAGTTGCGGTGGTCGGTCCAGACGATGAACGGAGTGGTGGCGCCCTCCAGCCAATGCCGCCACTCCTCCAAGGCCAACTTGACGGCGAGAAGCTCCCGATTCCCGATGTCATAGTTTCGTTCCGAGGCCGACAGACGGCGAGAAAAGAAGGCGCACGGGTGGAGACGATCGTCTTGGCGGCTACGTTGAGACAACACCGCCCCGACACCCACGTTCGAGGCGTCCACCTCGACCACGAACTGTCTGTCGGGATCGGGAACCCTGAGGATGGGAGCGGATGTGAACCTCCTCTTAAGCTCCTGAAATGCCCGTTCTGGAGAGGACAAACGATTCTGCGGGGTTCCAAATAGTCAAGCGAGTCAGTATCTTCGGGACTGATGAGCGAAGCAGCATCAAGGGACAGACTGACACTCAGGTCTGCGCTGGCGGCGCTGATATAGCGCTGTCCATGAGCCTGTGGCAGGTGACGGCGATTCCATTGACAGGGGGGCGTGGTCCTGTCGCCGGTGGCACCAGCACGTGACAGTGACTGCCGCGCACAAAGGAGAAATGCACCGCCGTGTAGAAACAGTCGTGACAATGGCAGTGAGTGTAATCGCGCACGTAGAAAAAAAGCACTGTCGTCCAGGATTTGGGACGGCCACTGTGCCTTTGAGCAATGTGTGGATACCCTCACGCTGGGCTGCCGAGGTGCGTCAGCCGGTCAGCACCGCAAGAGCAAAGCTGAGCCGATACACTTTAAACTGTTTAAATGTTTAAAAGTACAATAAACTGTTCAATATTAAAATTATAAAAAACGTCTTGTGCGGATGCGCTCGCGCTGGGCCGCGGGGGCGCATCAGTCGGCCAGCACGCAAGAGCAGAGAGGAGCCGTGACATATTAAAGTGTTTTAAAAAGTGTTTAAAATACAATAACGTATTTAAAAGTACAATAGAGTATATAAAAATAAAATTATAAAAGCCTTGTGCGGATGCGCTTGCGCTGGGCCGCGGGGGCGCGTCAGTCAGCCAGCACACAAGAGCAGAGAGGAGCCGTGACACTTTAAAATGTTTTAGAAAGTATTTAGAATACAATAACGTATTTAAAAATACAATAGAGTGTGTAAAAATAAAATTACAAAAGTTTTGCGCGGATGCGCTCGCGCTGGGCCGCAGGGGCGCGTCAGTCGGCCAGCATGCAAGAGCAGAGAGGAGCCTTGACACTTTAAATTGTTTTAAAAAGTGTTCAAAATACAATAATATATGTAAAAGTACAATAGAGTGTATAAAAATGAAATCATAAAAGTCTTGTGCAGATGCGCTGGGCCGCAGGGGCGCGTCAGTCAGCAGAGAGGAACCAGACACGTTTACACTTCAAAAAAGGATCATAAAAGTCTTGTAACAATATATTTACTCATATTGATTTTCTTATTTATTCAAATGAATAAGAATGTTTCCTCAAGTCAGTTTGACTTTAAAAATTTTACAAAAGTGTTTAAGAATACAAAAAATATTTAAAGAACAATAACAAACGAGTGATTAAGTTGTGCACTGGTGTATGGTGTGTACATGTCTACAGACCCTCACAGATATTATTGGCTTCTGGATTGATACATAGAGTGCATCACAGCGACGCTGGAGAGAAGACTTACATTCTACATTTTTAGTAATGCCATGTCAACGCCAAGTTGATTTAACTTTAATATGTTTTAACAGCGGCGGCTCGGTGACACACTGGTTAGCATGTCCGCCTCACAGTTAGGCGGGTGCCGGTTCGATTCCACCTCCGACCCTTCCTATGTGGAGTTTACATGTTCACCCCGAGCCCGTGTGGGTTTCTTCCGGGCACTCCGGTTTCCTCCCACATCTCAAAAACATGCTTGATAATGATAATAAATTATATTTATAGTGCACTTTACATTTTAAAAAAATCTCAAAGTGCTACAGGAAATGCCTTTTTAAAAAGAAATGTCTTAAGACCGTTTTTAAAAGTGTCAAGCGACTGCGGTGCTCTTAAGTGGACTGGTAGGCCATTCCACAATGTGGGTGAGACGGAGCAGAAAGACCGGTCTCCCATGGAACGGAGGTTAGTTTTGGGGGTTTGAGGAGGTAGGTGTTACATGAGCGAAGATTCCGTGTGGAAGACTGGAGAGTCTTGTCCTTAAGGTAAGGGGGTGCATTGCCATGGATGCATTGATGGGTCAGCAGGGAGATTTTATATTCGGTCCGAGAAGAAATGGGAAGCCAGTTAAGTGATTGGAGGATAGGTGTGATGTGGTCGTATTTGCGCACTCTCATCAGGATCCTGGCGGCGCTGTTTTGGATATATTGGAGCTTTTGACGGTTCTTGACGAGAAGTGCATTGTAGTAGTCGAGCCTGGCGGAGACAAAGGCGTGGACGAGTTTTTCCGCATCCTGCAGTGACAGGGTGGGACGGAGTTTGGCTATATTTCTAAGGTGGAAGAATGATGTTTTACAGATGTGTTTGATGTAGGCCTCGTAATTGAGGTAGGGGTCCGTTCGCACGCCAAGATTGGTGACGACGGATGACAGCGGAATGTCCTGACCAGAAAAAGTGTTGGTTGTTATTGGGGATCATGTGACCTGGTGGGTAGTCCCAATGAGGATGGATTCCGTTTTGCAGCTGTTTAATTGCAGGAAGTTTTCTCTCATCCATGCCTATATCTCATCCAGGCAGATGGTGAGTGCAGTGGAGATTGAATTAGGTGTTTGGTCCAGTTTTATGTAGAGCTGTGTGTCATCAGCATAGCAATGAGAAGAAAAACCATGCTTGCTGATGACACGGCCGAGGGGTAACATGTACAAAGTGAAGAGGATAGGGCTGAGTACAGATCCTTGGGGAACTCCACAGGTGACAGACTGGGTCTGGGACTTCACACCTTCCAAGGATACACACTCGGTTCGTCCGGAGAGGTAGGAAATGAACCAGTCCAAAGCGGTGTTGCGGAGACCAATGGTTGAATGAAGGTGGTTTCTGATAGGCCGATTGGGCACTCTAAATTGCCCCTAGGTGTGAGTGCGAGTGCGGATGGTTGTTCGTCTCTGTGTGCCCTGCGATTGGCTGGCAACCGGTTCAGGGTGTCCCCCGCCTACTGCCCGATGACCGCTGGGATAGGCTCCAGCACGCCCGCAACCCTAGTAGGGACAAAGCAGTACAGAAAATGGATGGATGGATGGATGGATGGATGGATGGATGGATGGATGGATGGATGGATGGATGGATGGATGGATGGATGGATGGATGGATGGATAAAGTGTATAAAACAACAATAAAGGTTCATAAAAGTCTTGTGTGGATGTAGTATATATCCAGCCCCTGCAGTGTCTCTAAAATTTTGTGTTGGAAGATTTCAGGTGTGCTGGAAATACCAAAAGGTAATCTTTTAAGGCAGTATCTGCCAAAGGGTGTGATGAAAGTTGTCAATTTGTAGCTTTCTGGGTAGAATAGAATCTGCCAAAATCCACTCGCAGCATCTAGGGAAGTGAACACAGCTGCTCCACTCAACAGTTATTTTGTCGGCCATGAGCAGGACGTATCGCTCTCTTATTACACACTTATTTAACCTCTTCATTCTAAGCATATCCTGGCCTTGCCTGTACAGTCAAACCTCGGTTTTTGACCACAATCCGTTCCAGAACGCGGTTCGAGAAACTTATTGTTCGAACTCTGAATCTATTTTTCCCATTACAAATAATGGAAAAAAAAAAATCCGTTCCAAGACAAAAAAAAAGCCTTTTTTAAGTATTTTTTTCATTTACGCATTTTTGTCCGATCGCGTAACTGTAGCGCACCACCGAACGCACAACCGTAGCGCGCCGACAACCGCGCAACTGCACTGCGCTGGTCGCATTATTCTGACAGAAATATTTAGAAAATATTTTTAAAGTCCTGATGGACTTTCCAAAATTTAAGTAGACCTCACCGGGCGCTCACTGTCGCATTGCTTTAAAAGCATCTTTGTGTTTTAGGATGGCTTTACTGCTCCCACTTGCTTTCTTTGTAGGCATGATTAGGGGTTAATACAATCATGGTTCAAGATGGCGGCGCGTGCACACGCAGCGGCCACTCTCTGTCCCGTTCGGTGTTTTGTGAGTGTTTACTGAGTGTTTGTCCGTCAGTTTTGTGTGTGTTCGTCTCGTGTGATACGTCGTGCTACTAGTGTGGCGGGCATGTTCTGCTCAACATCGGCGGAAGTGGGTTTTATGGCGTTCTGGACTTTGGTGCGGAGAGATTAAGGGCGCTCGGACTGCTTCGTCATGGAGCGACGCCGGACTGGCCTGCTCTTCCTCCCCCGGTTGGACTGCGTCGTGAGCTCGGACTGCTCCGTCCTGGAGCATTGTTGGGATGCGTCGGCAGCGGGTCTGCGAGGCAGCGGAAAAGGGGCCAGCGCGGAGACGTCGGGCCAGGCTTGCGGCCAACCCAGCTCGCCCAGCCGTGCCTTCCATTCTCCTGGCGTACGTTCGTTCGCGGGACAACAAGATGGGTTGCGTTCGCCTGATAGGATCCACGAACCGGACAGTGCGTGCCTGCTGTGTGCTCGTGTTCACAGTGGCCTGGTTGACTGTCATCTTTCCGGACTCTGCTGTGCATCGGGAGCGGCTAGCGTGCTATCACTCTTATTGTTCATCTTCTTGTTTTATTTTTCCTGTGTTGTTTACTTGTATGTGCGTTGTGAACTCTGTCTTGTCACCCTGGGATAGTGAGAAACGTAATTTCGATCTCTTTGTGTGTCTTGACATGCGGAGGAATTGACAGTAAAGGAGACTTTGACTTTGACTTTGACTTATCCTCAAAGTAACGAAAATACAATAACAACGAACGGAGTCAGTCGGCATCCGGGCCGCGTGGTCGGGTTTTCTCGGGTCCTCTCAGCTCATCTCGCGAGGTTCGACCTCGGAATTTTTGTTCGACAACTGAAGCAAAAAAATCTCTCATTTTTTGTTTGAAATCCGATTTGTTCGAGAACCGGGACGTTCGAAAACCAAGGTTTGACGGTAATTTTCTTTAGAATAAGTTCCGTGGGCCCACACCATTCTGTTGGCCGCGTCACTTGTTCAATAACGCCAGCCTTCTCCATCCTGTGTAATTCCTTTTTTTGTCTAAAAGGGGGAAGGGCATGCGACGGGAGTTGTGCATGACGTATGGTGTAGCATCGTCCTCTATTTTTACAGGATCAGTTTTGATCAGTGTGGCGTGCTCACCAAAAGCTTGCTAAAAGCTATGGATGACTTCGTGTCACATCATCCACTTGCCGTACTTGGTTAATTGTTACCAACAGAGGTCTGCTCAGTAAATTATTGGGCCTCACACCAACTACCTAGCCAGAGGGTAGTTCTTTCCCTGGTAGTGGACAGTTGCATTGATGTGACCCAAGCACCATAGCCCGCCTCCGGGACTATCGAGAGGGAAATTCTGCTGATAGCAGGGCTCTTGGTGAGGTGAGTTTCACTCACTTAATATGCTGACATCTGCTCCATTATGAATTTTGAACATCTGCTCCAATATCAATTTTGAACTCCGTCTCGGTGGAATCCACCTGTCTCCCTCTGCAAAGCTTACTGAGCCTAGGTAAAAAAACATCTCGTCTTCCTGTTCCGTCTCTGTAATTTCAATGACAAACAAACTTGTTGTGACAGTCGCCTGTTTTGAGGCAGTGGTTACATGTAGACCCCAATGCAGGGCATCTCTCCACTTTGCCATGTAATGCTTTTCCACATCTCCCACATTTATTGTCATATGGTCCTCCTTTCCTTTCTTTAGGTTTTCCTTTTTGTTTCCAGTGACTTTTGTCTTGTCTGCATTGCACCTCGTGCACTTGCCCCGTAGAGTCGCCTTGCATACTTACTTGTGCTGCAACCTCCCCAGACTGTCTATATTGTCAGTGCAAGTGTCAAGTCCAGTATCATTTGCAACCTGCAAAAGAGCTCTATCAATTATCCCAACGACGATGCAGTCGCGAATATTTTCCTCCCAACTCCCTCCAAACTCGCAGTACTCTGAGAGGTTGTAAAGAGCTTGGATTAAACACTCCACATTTTTGCCTGGCTGCTGCATACGCTGGTGGAAACTTGCCCTCTCGTGGATTATGTTCCTCCGCGGGGAAGTCACTGAACTTTTTCACCACAATGCCAAAGTCATCTCTGTGGCTCTCCTCGGTAAAGGTGAATGACTTCAACATATTTTCTGCCTCGTTGTCCATGGCTCACCTGAACTCTCCCGTCATCCTTGTCCAGCTTTGTCGCCAGCCTAAAATGCTCAAAACGTTGCCTCCAGTCCGGCCACTCAATTGATTTATCGAACGAAAACTTGATGGGGGATTAAACTTCACCATACCGAATTGTTTATCCCACTTCTGACACCATGTAGAATGATCCGAGTCGTGTTTTTCGTAAACTCTGTGTACGGTGAGAACAGGTGGCATGCGCATAGGCTTGGAGCATGTGCTCTACTACCATAGAACATACTAACGTCAAACGTGCTGCAAAATACTCATCACAGATTTGCATATGTGATAATAATTTTATTTGCATTGTCCTATAAGACACAATTGACTTAAAAAGACTAAAGTTTATTCACCTTAATATTCAGAGTTTTGTCTCAAAAATGTATTTGCCAAGAGCCTGGGTTACATGGTGTAATATAATGATAATATCACTGATAATAAAATGAGTATAGAAATGTTGTGCTATATAGAGCTGACAGGTCATCAAGAGGTGATGGTGTGGCTACTTGTATTGCAGAAAACTTAGTTTTGAATCAAATGGTTCCTACTGTTGGGCTAATTAATCTTGAATCTCTTTTTGTCAAAGTAAATTTTCATGAAAACAAATAGTTACCAATAAGTAATATTTAATGGACTCCTCCATTTCTTGTTGACTCAACCACGTGTCACATTCACTATAACTCTCACAACTGTTGCACAGTGCCATTTTTGCACTCGCCTATATTGCACATTCCTCACCCTAGTAGTTGTATATATTGTGTATAGCTTGTGGTTTTTATATTCTGTGTTTTTACTTTTCTTTAATCTTCTTTTAATCGTCTTTACCTTGTCTGGCATTTTAACGGACATTGAAAGAATGTCATTGTACAAAGAAAAAGTGCTTTCCATTTGTACACATGACAATAAACGCTTTGAATCTTTGAATCTTTTGTCTACCATTACCGCTCTTGCAACACACAATACAGTGCTGTTCCATCAGTGTCGAGAACTCCATTTCATTTGTAGTGCATGGATACAGATCACCCCTAAATGGTCGGATTTTGGCCCTGAAATATTAAACGGTGCAAGTAAATTTTTCAATGCAATCTGGAAATCTATTATTTTTTTTCATTTATTACTATATTTCTTTTAAAGAAAGAATTTTGTTGCTAACACATTTCTGTTCCACACTTGGGAATCAATAGACCTATCAACAACGGCAGCATAAACAGAATGTTGTGATAACAGGTGCTATTCCGCCTCTGTGAGACACCTAACTTTGTCTCACTTGATTTCCATCCATCTTTTTCTGTTTTTAACACCGCTTATTCTGTTCAGGGTCATATGGAGTGCTGGAGCCTATCCCAGCTGACATTGGGTGAAAGGCAGTCGCATGGCACATAGAGATGAACAGGCAATCACACTCAAATGCTCACTGTCAATGAGTGAGAATCAACCCCACGTCCCAGACACATGTATGTAAGGGAGCAGACAGTACAGCCAAGTGCGTAGCGACAGAGACGTTATTGTGGGGGAAAGATGGGAAAAGCTGGCGCTGGAGCGGCGATCTGGCTGGGGTGGACAGGCAATTCTGCGGGATTTCCAAATGGTTAAGCGAGTCAGGTTTACAGGGACTGATGAGCGAAGCAGCATCACGGAACAGGCTACATGCGAGCCCGCGGCAGGTGCCGGCGATTCCGCTGACAGGGGGGCGTGGTCGTGTCGCAGGTGGCGCCAGCACGTGACAGAACCCCCCCCCCCCCACCCCCCATAAGGGATGGCTCTCGACGTCCCCAGGAACCAAAACAAAAAAAAGAAAGCAACCACCCGGACGACCAGGTCAATACTCCGTCGAATCGTCCGACTCCGGTGCCGGCGGACAAGGCCGTCCCGGACCCTCACCCTTGGTCTCGTTGTCCCTCCTCGGGAGTCCGCGCCGAGCACCCGGTTGGTCCGGATGACAGCGATGGAACTTCGCGATGAGAGAACGGTCGAGTATTCAGCGGCTCGGCACCCAGGAGCGGTGCGCGTTGTCATAACCCTCCCAATCCACGAGGTACTGGAGGCCACAACCAGGCTCGATGATAAGGGCGGACACAAGCCAGGGCCGACGGGCACGCTGCACCACGCTCCTGGTGGGCGAACAACGGTGGCTGGTACCCGAAAATGCAGTGGAAAGGCGAAAGCCCCGTGGCCGAGCTGGGGAGGGAATTGTGAGCATACTCTACCCAGGGAAGCTGTTGGACCCATCCGTGCTGGTCCCCGGCAGCCATGCATCGGAGGGACCTGCCCAGTTCCTGGTTCAGGCGCTCCGCTTGACCATTGGACTGAGGGTGAAACCCCGAGGAGAGGCTAGCCGTAGCGCCGAGGAGTCGACAGAACTCCACCCAGAAGGTGGAAGCGAATTGTGGGCCTCGGTCTGACACAATGTCTTGTGGGAGACTGTGGTGACGAAACACCATGATGGACGCAGTCTGCTTCGCAGATGGGAGTTTAAGCAGAGGAATGAAATGTGTCATCTTGCTAAAACGTTCCACCACCGTGAGGACCACCGTGTTTCCCTCCAAGGGGGGGAGGCCCGCGACAAAGTCGACCGACGGGTGAGACCAGGGACGCTGGGGAACCGGCAAGGGTTGAAGCAGCCCGGCCGGAGGACGAGTAGACCTCTTCCAGGGGTTACAAATTGAGCATGCTCTGACATAATCGCTGGTGTCCACTTGCCAGGTGGGCCACCAGAAACGCTGTGGCACCACGTACCTCGTGCGTGCAGCTCCAGTATGACAGGCCAGACGTGAGTCGTGCGCCCATTGCAGGACGGACGACCGCAGGCCTTCAGGGACAAACAGGCGACCCTCCGGGCAGTTGCTGGGGCCAGGTTGATCGTGCGAGGCGGCACTTGGCACTTCCACTTGGAGCTCAATCAGCCATGAAAGAGTCGCCACCCGAACCGAGCTCGGGAGGATAGTGGGAGGCGGGCCCTGTCCCTCCTTCCCACCAGGAAACAAACGTGACAGGGCGTCCGCTTTTGCGTTACGGGAACCCGCAAGAGAAAACTCAAACCGGTCAAAGAACAGAGCCCACCGTGCTTGTCTCGCGTTCAGTCTCTTGGCCGATCTCAGATACTCCAAGTTGCGGTGGTCGGTCCAGACAATGAACGGAGTGGTGGCGCCCTCCATCCAATGCCGCCACTCCTCCAAGGCCAACTTGACGGCGAGGAGCTCCCAATTTCCGATGTCATAGTTCCGTTCTGAGGCTGACAAGCGGCGAGAAAAGAAGGCGCACGGGTGGATGTCTCGGCTCAATGATGTCTCGTCGTTCGCTGGCTGCATAGCAAGGGTCAGCCTGTACTGTAAGTGAGCAGACAGTACAGCCAAGTGCGTAGCGACAGAGACTTTATTGTGGGGGAAAGATGGGAATAGCTGGCGCTGGAGCGGGGATCTGGCTGGGGTGGACAGGCAATTCTGCGGGATTTCCAAATAGTTACCGTATTTGCCGGTGTACAGGTCGACTCGGTGTATAAGTCGACCCCCTAAAATTCGACGGAAATTTACGATTTTATGATATATCCTTTGTATAAGTCGAGCTCAATTGTTGCATTATATTAAACTTCAAAATTCAATATGCGAAATTTATTGACGAAATGTGTTCAAATTCCGGGAGGCCGTGCGCATGCGGCTGTTTATAAGCACCGCGGAGGAGATCGCGGCCGGCGAGCTCGCGCACGCCGCCCGACACCAACGGGAGGCCGGAAATAGCTCCAAGCCGAGCGGATCGGCACTTTATAAGCACCGCGGAGGAGATCGCGGCGCCTCATTGGACTTCCAGCGGCCGGCGAGCTCGCGCACCCGCCCGGCACATCCGGGAGGCCGTGCGCACGAGCCAAGTGGCCGAAAATAGCCCCCGCCGAGCGGATCGGCTGTTTATAAGCACCGCGGAGGTGCTCGCGGCGCCTCATTCGACTTCCAGCGGCCGGCGAGCTCGCGCACCCGCCCGGCACATCCGGGAGGCCGTGCGCACGAGCCAAGTGGCCGAAAATAGCCCCCGCCGAGCGGATCGGCTGTTTATAAGCACCGCGGAGGTGCTCGCGGCGCCTCATTCGACTTCCAGCGGCCGGCGAGCTCGCACACCCGCCCGGCACATCCGGGAGGCCGTGCGCACGAGCCAAGTGGCCGAAAATAGCCCCCGCCGAGCGGATCGGCTGTTTATAAGCACCGCGGAGGTGCTCGCGGCGCCTCATTCGACTTCCAGCGGCCGGCGAGCTCGCGCACCCTCCCGGCACGTCCGGGAGGCCGTGCGCACCAGCCAAGTGGCCGAAAATAGCCCCCGCCGAGCGGATCGGCTGTTTATAAGCACCGCGGAGGTGGCCGCGGCGCCTCATTCGACTTCCAGCGGGCCGCGCACTCGCGCACGCCGCCCGGTTCAAATTTTCTAAGTGCAACGCACAATGAGATGCATGAGAAACGGCCTTGGTTACCATCACATTTGAAGCGATGAATACGGAGTTAAATTTTATGACTCGGTGTATAAGTCGAGGTCGATTTTTTTCGGTCGGTTTTGGATCGAAAAAGGTCGACCAATACACCGGCAAATACGGTAAGTGAGTCAGGTTTACAGGGACTGATGAGCGAAGCAGCATCACTGAACAGGCTACACGCGGGTCTGCGCTGGCAGCGCTGTCAATGAGCCCGCGGCAGGTGCACGTGACAGTGTACCCCTACACCAGGAGTGTCAAACGTATTTTTTTCACAGGCCGCATTGTAGTCATAGCTTCTTTCGGAGGGCCATTATGACTGTCAACCCAAATAAATGTATGAGCACCTTATATTATATACAGTAAAAGCTACAAAACAAACTGACAAATAACTCGTTTTCAAATCAGACGAGTAAAAACTGGTCAAATATTACAAAAAAGATGTGATTAAAAGTGAAGACAATTTAATAATAAGGTAAAATCAGCAATAGGCAGCAGCAAACAAAAAAGTCTTCAGTTCTGTCTTAAATACATTGAGAGTTGCAGCAGACCTGCATGTCTCTGGGAATTTGTTCCAAATACCGTATTGGCCCAAATATAAGACGAGGGTTTTTTTTTGTATTGAAATAGGACTGAAAAAGTTATGGTTGTCTTATATTCGGGGTCTAGACATTATACCCATTTTCACTTGTGCGCTGCGGCAAGTTAAAGGTTGCTGGTATCGACTGAGTATGTTGCTGTGATCGTGTGCGTCTTTGACACAAAGTGAATATATACATTTCATTGTTACTACTGTCCACTGTTGTGCCCTTTGTCCGATCGCGGTTTGCTTCGTGTGCGGGCCGTTTGGTTGACAGCCCCGCCACGCTCCTTTAAGTTTGCCTCGCATCGTACGAGTGGCCGTTACGCAGCGGCACGGCGACTAACGGTCGCCAGCGAATGTATTTTGTTGTCTCGATCGATGACATGTTTGGTGTGTTGCCGAGAGTATTTCAGTTATGGTTATTCATTATTATTTGTAGCCAATAATTCAGTAAAGCAATCAAAACTGAACCACGTCTTCCCTCCTGTGTTCTGACCGACACCCGGGGGCGAAAAGAAAATAACAATCCGAGCCAACCTGGCCTACACAGTCATCAGGCTCCCCAACAATAGCGGTAGCAGTTTGCATTATTTTATTGCAATGTTTTTCTTTATTCAGATTTGTTTCCAGACTACAGTTAGTTAGACTTCACTTTACTGGTTAATGCAGTTATTGAAATGTTGTTTTATCACAGTAGATTGGTTTATTTACATTTCAAATACCAGAAGCCATTCATTTACAAATGTGATTGCACTTTAGTTTACATATTTAAATGTTCAGATATTAAGATGTGATAGACAGTTTTTCCATGATTTGAATGAGGCAAAATTACATGCTTTTTCTCTCGAATCTATTGTTATCATTTATTTCAGATGTAATTATTTTCTGTATAAAAATTAAATTTGGTGTTCAAAAAGTCTTTTTTCAAACTTGAGTCCTGAAAAAGAGGGGGTCGTCTTATATTCGGGCCAATTGGAGCATAGAAGCTGAACGCTGCTTCTCTGGGAACAGAGAGCAGACCTGCGCCAGACGATCTTAGAGGTCTGGGTCGTTCGTAAGGGATCAGCAAGTCAGAAATATACTTAGGCCCTAGACCAGGGGTGGGCAAACCTTTTGACTTGCGGGCCGAATTGGCTTCTAAATTTTGACCGGTGGGCCAAACCAGGAGCAGATGGATGTAGTGTTTGTGTGAAGTAATATAAACGACATGTAAAGGTCATTGCATAAATGGCTTTGGCCTTTAGTAGGGAAGTAAAGCATGGATATTCAAAAAACGCTTTTTGGAAACAAATACATTCATTAGCAGCATTAAAAACATATATTTCACAGAAAAACAGTGAATCGGCGTTTCTCATTAAATAAGACACTGTTATTATCAATAACAGTTTCCATCACTTCAGCGCATGGAGGCCAGACTTATGAAATCACTTGTGAAATCACATCAAACGGCAAACATTCTGACCAAATACATCATCTTGAAGAATCAGTGAAAGAATACGTCTAAATAAACGACTAATATAGAAATTACCAATTAAGAAATTAAAAAGGCAACACGGTGACAGATGTACTGAAAATCAGAGCAGAGCTTTAACTCACAAACACCTGGTGACAGAGCTGATGAAACGGGAAACACTTCCTTAAAGTCGGCCTTAAAAACTTTAAAAGTTAAGATTCGTCGAAAATAGATGGTGCATCATAAACTTGCCCCTGTACTTGACTTTTGATCCGCAGTTTGTCGATGAAAAAAGTTTTGCTGAGTCTTCAAATTAGCTGTCAACCTCTCCACTGTAGCCACTCATTCATGTGTTGACTCCTAGCGTAGTTAGCATGCTTTGTAGCAAAGTGACGGCTAATATTGTACTCCTTGCAACCGTTTCTTGGCATATCAGACATAACGGCATTGATCGGACTTCAGCGAAGAAATATTTTGTTGTCAACTCTTTTTTAAACACTCGGCACTCAGTGTCCACCTTTATTTTCCCTGGGCCACTCATTTTGATGGAGGGATTCCAGGAGAAGGTTTGTGCTTGGCTTCAACACAAAACTGTATCTGAAAGCTCAGTGCGCGAATTACGAGAATGCTGACATCACAGCCCACTCTCGAAATTCGGCACTGATAGAAATACAGCGCGGAGTGCGCCGGGTCCGTACTACTGAGTACGTACACGTGCTTGTGAGTGTGCACTTTCTGACGCGGCTACCGGGAGTAAATGCGCTGGCGGGCGTTTCTCTATCTACTGGGGAAATGCAGTAATTGAAGGGAAAATGACCCAAAACAATGTATAATAATACAATTTATTCAGGTTTAGCGGGCCGGATTAAACGGCCCCATGGGGCCGTAGTTTGCTTATGTCTGCCCTTGACCATTTAGAGCCTTATAAACCAGTAAAAGTATTTTAAAATAAATTATTTGGCAGAAAGGAAGCCAGTGTAAGGACCTCAGAACTGGAGTGATATGATCTATTTTTTTTTTTGTTTTAGTGAAAACTCGAGCGGCAGCATTTTGAATAAGCTGCAGCTGTCCGATTGACTTTTTAGAAAGGCCTGCAAAAACCCCGTTACAATAGTCAAGTCTACTATAAACAAAAGCATGGACAAGCTTTTCCAAATCTTGCTGAGACATAAAGCGTTTAATCCTTGATATGTTCTTCAGGTGGTAGTAGGCTGACTTTGTAATAGTTTCAATGTGACTGTTGAAATTACAGTCTGAGTCCATAACTACACCAAGACTTCTAGCTTGGTTTGTGGGCTTTAACATCACTGAGTGAAGCTGAGTGGTGACTTTTAATCGTTCATCTTTGGCTCCTGTCACGCGCAGGCGCCACCGGCCACTCGACCACGCTCCCCTTATCACCGAAATCACCGTCACCTGGCACTGGCTCATTGGGAGCGCTATATTAGCGCGGCCAGCGCAATACCCTTTGTCAGCTTGTCTTGTAATGTCCTTGTACGCACTGGTCCTAGAAAGCTTGACTCCCCGATTCCTTGTGATTCGGTTCCTGATCTGCCCATCTTGTCCGTCCTGTTTCTCAGCCAACCGTTATCCTCCTCACAGTGACGTGAGGTGAGGGTTGGGGTTGGTGAGGCACTGACTCAGTCAGATTTACAAACGTACTGTATGACGCTGTGGCACTGACTCACAGGTCAGATTTACAAGCATACATGGTTGTTATCCCATTCTTGATTAAATTTAACAACATTTTAAACACACCACTGTACATTTAAACACACCACTGCAGTATTCTTACATTTACTTCTAAATGAAGTCCATTCTCCTGTCCTTCTGGACAAAGATCTCGATGACTTTGTTGTAGAAGTCCTCCTTTTTGTCCTTTTCTTTGAGTTTTACAAGTCTCTCTTACTCAATTGAGATGATTGCCAGGGAAGAAAGTCGTCAATCCTCGTAAATCTGGCATTGGTCTTCCATTACTCATTATTTCCTTCTTTGACTGAAAGTCAAGTTTTGAAATATGTCTTATCTTTAAGATTATGTCCTCCATTTTCAGGGAAAATACATCCAAATAGCAACGTGTTAACACCGAATGTTATTGGTTGTTGTTTTTTTCTTTCTTCTTCTTAATTTACTCTCGCATTTACTCCTGTCGTGATTAACAAGTCGTGAACAATTAGCCGCACGCTCACTATCGCCTCATCTTTGTGGCACAGGTACTGGCTGCCTTAAGATACGCGCCTTTTCCTGCTGACTGCAAGCACACGCCGTTTGCACGCGCTCACTACAGTGTGTGTGTGAGTGGTGCACACTCTCCCACGCACGCCCTGAGAGGCACTACCTGTCACTGCTGCAGCCTCCATGATTCTCGTCTCCCGTTGTTATTTGAACAAGAAGTACAGCTATTTTGACTATGAAAATGATCCAAATGTATAGGAAACACACCAAAATTGCATGAAAAGCATAGACCACAGGACAGATATTATATTATGTTTTATTATATTATTCATTTTTTAACAACTTATGGTGACAGCTGAGGAAACCATGTTGAGCCCTTTACGGCCCCTGGTGGCAAGGTGAGGCACTGCCTCACCTGCCTCCTATGAGTGTACGTCCCTGCCTCCTCAGAGTCCTCCTGTCTGCAGTCTGTCCTCGCCAGTGAAAAGCCAAGCACTCCGTTCCCTGGCTCGCCATCCGGCCATCCACGCCCGACGAGTCCAGCTTCGTCCGTTCACCGCTCCAGCCCTCGACCGATCCATTTCCCCTTCACAACAAAATCTGTGTCGCACCGCACTTGGCTGTACTGTCCGATCCGTTACAGCTCCAAAAACAATTACCGTATTTATTCTAAATATCGCCCAGGGCGATAATTAGAGAAGGTTTATGTCCAACAGTGATTAATAGAGAACGCTTTTTGTCCGATCGCCAAGGGGCACTGAAATGGGCGATAATATGTATATTTTCCTTATGTAGTATGCAATACCTGCGTCTCACTGGTGTTCTTAACACTAGAACAGCGACTGTTTTGATCTACCTCTAACAGCGCGGTCCGTCAATTGACGCTCCATCGGTGCGACACGTTACCGTCGTATTATCACATGTTGCGTATGTCATGTTATCGCGATCGCCTTGTTCAAGCGCACGCCCCGATCACGTAATTGTGTGAGGATATTGTAGCGGAGTGACGAGTCTAATTGTATCATAGTTTATAGAGAAAAACAATTTAAAAGGGACAGTCGACGTGCTGTCAAATCAGTCATATTTAAACTTGCGCAATGACGTCGGCATGCGGTCGCGGAGGAAAGCGTAAATTTTGGGGGGAATTTTTAGCAGCATGGGCGATAATTAGAGGTATCAATGTTTTTTTATTTATGTTATCGCTAACACACACTGGGCGATTATTAGAATATGTGCGATAATTAGAATAAATACGGTACTTCAGTTTTCTCTTTGTTTAAATGGAGAAACTTCTGGCACATCCAGTCATTGAGTTGTTCACTGCATTTAATCAGTGTTCATATGGGATTATAATCTGGTGATATGAGGCATCAAACCACTCACAGGGGTCTCCGCTGCAGTGCCCTGGCGTGGGAGCCGGACCAAGTCAGCACCTGTCGCTGAGTCACACCGGTGCCGGCCACCGCACGCAGCCATCCCAGCTGCCAGGGCCAAGCAAAAAAAAATATACATGCCCGTGTCGAGCTGGTCCGCACACGACAAGATCCGGTGGAAGCTACTAGCGTCGCCGAGCGGAAGGCCAAACCTGGGACGGCCCTGACTGTGGCCACACATGCTGTGTGTGGGCCAATATTAGATTACAGATAAAAAGAAAGCAAAAGGTGGAAAGAAGGAAATAAAGAGGAAAAAGACAGAATAGAGAGAAAACTACTTGGAGGCTGCCACGACGGTGCTTTTATTTTATTGTCATTAGTTAGCAAAAAAGGTGCCAGAGTCCCTAGCGACAAAATGCCTACTTCTGCAGATTTGTAACGTACCTTTCTGGTGACAAATAAGCAACCTGTATCTGATTTTGCTAAGACAGTCTGAACAGCTCAACTCCCTTGTTTTTTTCTCAAACCAGACTTGAGGCAGTTTCGTATGTGGTCCTAGATCGGATATGTAGCCAATGTTTTGCAATGCGACCACAGCCTGATGGCTAGGACATGGATATCGATTTGTTCCTTGGACTCTGTTGGTTCTGGGTGCGGGGTGGGGGAACCCTTTCTATTTCCACGATTTCTGGTTACCTGGTTAGGTATTCTAGGCTCATGGGAGTATGATCAGAAAACATTGGACAATTTCTTCACACTTCCACACATTCATGTGTACACTGTATGTAATGTTAACAAGACACTTTGACCACAAGACATTGAAGGATGTGGATGACAGGTTGGGCGGCACTACAATTAGGTGTCCCTTGGGACGCTTGCTATGTTTATCTGCCTGTCCTCTACCTTCAGTCCAATACATTATTCTAATCTAATCATATCCGAGTTGCCTGATCTGGCGTCTGTGGCAGAAAAGCAGGTGTTGGCCAGGCTGCTGTCCATCAAAGAAAACCCCATCCACCAACCCATCACCGTCACTGAGCAGAGTAGCTTCAGTGACAGGCTGTTGACACCGTCTTGCTCGACAGAAAGGCTGAGGGGTTCATTTCTTCCCCATGCCATGAGACTTTTTAACTCGTCGCGGGGGTTTCGAGGCGCGTTCACGGTCATGAAAGTGTTTATTGTTTATTTATTTGATCTATTTAATTATTAATTGTTGTTATTAACCTATCTATTTAATCTAATCAGATCAATTCTCTTCCAGTCTTATGTTGTCATTTGTCATGAAACTGTTCATTGTTTATTTATTTGATCTATTTAATTATTAATTGTTGTTATTAACCTATCTATTTAATCTAATCAGATCTATTCTCTTCCGGTCTTTTGTTATCATTTTTGTCGTGTCCAATGTGCATATTGTCTCTGTCTATACCTGTATATGTAGTATTTAACTGCTGGCAACTGAATTTTCCCCCAGGCTCAATAAAGTATTTCTTTCTTTTTTTTCCCTCCTAGTTCTCTCTCTCTCTCTCTCTCTCTCTCTCTCTCTCTCTCTCTCTCTCTCTCTCTCTCTCTCTCTCTCTCTCTCTCTCTCTAACAGTTGTTTCATGGTCACTGTTGATGTCGGGTTGAAACCTCATAAGTTACCATTTGTTAAATATTTTACATTTGATCGAAAAGCTATTACACGTGAGTGTTAATTTTATCATTGACTAATCTAAAGTGTTGAAAACGGCTTGCTTGGGGTCTCCTGAAAAAGGACTATTTTGGAGGTACAAAGTTACTGCCCAATGCTGGAGATATGTGATATTTTGTAACCATAAAAAAACTAAAATTCACTTATCCCTTTCAAGTCTCTGTAGAGCCTACATCGTGACAAATGAGATATTATATCAAGATATTCGAAGGTAAAAAAATAATCTTTTGTCTCATTCTATCCATCAATTATCTGAACCGCTTATCCTCACAAGGGTCGCAAGCTTTTGTCTCATTCATTTGTTGAGTTTAAATTCTTTATCTGTAGTTAGAACAAAAAAAATTTGTTTCAATAGTTTTAGAGAAAATTGTGAGATATTTATTGTCATTGACACACGTATTGTTGAGAAGTAATGCAAATGGATTAAATGTGTGAACAATGCGAAATGCAGAATCAGTGGGAAACACAATAGTACCGGACTCTACCTTGTCTGCAAGTTTGGTGAAGTTCTGTTGCGCATAGCGGACAACATCTCCCACTTTGAAGATTGGGCAGTAAGTATTGTTGACCATGTCAAAGTTGCATTGATTGATGTACTTGTCAGTAATGGTGGGGAGGAAGTTGCCTCTGAGCATAGAGAAAACATATCTCGTTGTGAATAATATAGCATAAATCAAATAATTCATTGTATACTTTTAAAGTTTCACGTTTCATTTCATCAACTTACTTTGTGTAGTTGAAGGTTGGAAATCGAATACTGTTTTTGATGAAAATTGTGAAATTTTCCACTTCCATCATTGGTGTGCTGTCAAAGGGAGAAAATTAAAATTAGTTAAAATAAAATGAGTTAAAAATATTTAAAGGCTTTTTCATCTGGAGTTATAACAAACTGCATTCTTACAGTCACATTATGATAACATACCTGCTTGATCAGCAAGGCACGAGCACTCAACTTGAGCAGGTGCTGCATATTTATAAGGATTTAAATATTAAAGACTGTTTAATTCACTCGGGTGAAGTACTTTTGTTGTGTCTGAGTTGCTGTGTTTGCCAACATTATTTGTTGCACCTTGACATGGATTTTGTGCCTATCCTTGAATCAAAATTTTAATGGAAAGAAAAGAACAAAAGAAGACTGACTGCACAACAAAGCCATGTGTCAAGGCAAGTCAGCATGTGTCTCACTAGAACTTGGCACACCAGCTCAGGCTCTTTTCTTGTCAGAGGGTTAGGGTTAGGGTAATTTCCACATTTCAGACTCAGTCAGTTTTTGTAGCCAGGGACCCCTGAGTCCTCATCTCCAGCCCCCAAAATTATCTTACTATTTACAAGGGTTGTGAGCCCGTGCGAAGGTTGGCCCACGTATCCTCTTCAAGCTATGCCCTGCCAGACTACCAGATGCTCCAATCAAGACACATTTCCAGGCCTTGCTCCAAATAAATGCCCCAATGGCATGTGTCTGGTGATGAAAAAGTTGCTTTGTTGGTTGTTGCCATTATGGAGGGTCTTAAACCACAACCCCATGAAGAATCAGTTTTCCTTGGGTCACCTTGCTCGGGCTCCTGTATGCCCTCCGTCAACTGAGTTGCTTATTTGATTGGTAAACACAAACCCCTCTTCCATGATAAAGGGATGGCTCAAGAAGCAGGGCCCAAAGCCATTTGGGGGTAAAAACGAATGTGCTTATTGGCAGGCGTGCCATGTCTTGAACCAACTAGGCCATACCAAACTCCTATATTGTATTACCAACTGTCCAACTGAGCTGGATTATGTGTTTGACAGCCCTGCCTGACTCCAACTCATGCTGCGTTTACACCTAATGACTTTCACAGTCTCAGACTAATAACTGATTCTTAAAGGTTTTTAGAGTTTCTCTGGAGTCTCTGCGCACTCCTGTCAGCACGGTCGTCTAGTTTAAGGTAGTAATCACCGTCATTATGAGCCAATATTTTCCTATTCAAAGGTGTTTGATATTATCATAATCCTTTCCTGTCTTTGCGGTCATGTGACATAAACAAACCAATAGATGAGCTCAAACGAAACCGGAAACAGAAAAAATTGACAGCAATCATGAGAGCGACATAAACGAAGGTAAAACCAGCACAAACGTGACTCCACTATGAAAATTGACCGCCCAGAAAGAGGAGCAGATGGTAATGCTGTGGTGCCGCTAGCCCAGTCTATAAATATTAATCCTATAAATATTAATGAACAGCTCATTTCACCCCATTGACACTTCCCCTGACTTGAAATATAATATTGAGACTTTTAACTCAGCGTTGAGCTCTCTACGCTTCCAAGCCAATGCTAATTTGAGAGTTGGTTCTATCCGTGACTCAGATGAACAGCAACGGTGACATAATAATGATTAAGGTATTATTATATAATTCCAAAGAGGCGGCTCGGTGGCGCACTGGCTAGCACGTCCGCCTCACAGTTAGGAGGCTGCGGGTTCGATTCTACCTCCGGACTTCCCTGTGTGGAGTTTGCATGTTCTCCCCGTGTCCGCGTGGGTTTTCTCTGGGTAGTCCGGTTTCCTCCCGCATCCCCAAAAACATGCTTGGTAGGCCGATTGAGCACTCCAAATTGCCCCTAGGTGTGAGTGCGAGTGCGGATGGTTGTTCGTCTCTGTGTGCCCTGCGATTGGCTGGCAACCGGTTCAGGGTGTCCCCCGCCTACTGCCCGATGACAGCCAGGATAGGCTCCAGCACGCCCGCGACCCCCGTGGGGATAAAGGGGTACAGAAAATGGATGGATAATTCTAAAATAAATGATAAATAATTAAAATATGTTTGAAATACTTTATAGTTCTGTGTCATTTAGCTGGAGAATATGCCACAGTGATCCCGGTGAATGCTGTCGAAAGCTCTCTTGAAATCGATGTAATTGATGATGAGGGGTGTCTGGAGTTCTTGGCATGATGTTGCGAAGAGTGAAGATCTGTTCTGAGCAGGACCTTCCCTTTCGGAAGCCAGCTTGTTCTTCCATTAGGATGGTGTCTACCTCATCTTTTAGACGTTGGAGTAGCACACTGCAGAAGACCTTGCCAGGGATCAACAGCAGTGTGATGCTCCACCAGTTGTTACAGTCTGCAAGGTTTCCCTTTTTGGGCAGTTGTTGGAATAATTGTATGGTGGAGCACTGGTCACCCCTCACAGAGGCCCTCATAATTTACGAGTACGACTCCCTTGCTCCAACAAAGTTCTCTGTCTAGCTCCAAAGAATTTTAACTCCCAATCATACGTGTGGTTTTATACTTCCCTTCCTTTCTTAGCCATCCCTGTCAGAGGCCCTCACTAGTTATGAGCAGAACTCCCTTGCACCAACAAAGTTCTCTGTTTAGTTCAAGAGAACTCCTTTCACTCCAAATCATCCCTGTGGTTCTTATCCCTAGATTGTTGTTGAATGGGACTGTTTTTCTTTAAGTGTTATACAAACCGGATTCGGTTGAAATTGGGAAATTGTGTAAAATGTAAATAAAAACAAAATACTACAATTTGAAAATCCTTTTCAACCCATATTCAATTGAATACACTACAAAGACAACGTATTTAATGTTCAAACTGATAAACTTAATTGTTTTTTGCCAAATAATAATTAACTTAGAATTTCATGGCTGCAACACATCCAGTAGAAGTTGGGAAAGGTGGCCTAAAAGACTGAGAAAGCTGAGAAAAGCTCATCAAACACCTATTTGGAACATCCCACATGTGATCAGGTAGGTACCATGATCGTGTAAAAAATGAGCCTCCCCAACCATGCTCAGTCATTCACAAGCAAGGATGGGGCGAGGTTTACCACTTTGTCCACAACAGCGTGAGAAAATAGTTGAACAGTTTAAGAACAACATTTCACAAAGCAAAATTACAAGGAATTTAGGGATTTCAACTTCTACGGTCCATAATATCATCAAAAGGTTCAGAGAATCTGGTGAAATCACTGCACGTAAGCGCCACGGCCGGAAACCAAGACTGAATGACCGTGACCTTCGATCCCTCAGACGACACTGCCTTAAAAACCTACATGAGTGTGTAAAGGATATCACCAAACGGGCTCAGGAAAACTTCTGTCCACTGTCAGTAAATACACCATGCAAAGCGAAAGCCGTTTATGAACAACATCCAGAAACGCCGCCAGGTTCTCTGGGCCCGAGCTCATGTAAAATGGACTGATGCACAATGGAAAAGTGTTTTGTGGTCTGATGAGTCCACTTTTCAAATTGTTTTTGGAAACACTGGACGTCGTGTCCTCCGGACCAAAGAGGAAGCGGACCATCCGGACTGTTATCAACACAAAGTTCAAAAGCCAGCATCTGTGATGGTATGGGGGTGCATTAGTTCCCATGGCATGTGTCGAGTTACATGGTGGATAGGATGGTAAAAGATGGTGCGTGAGTGTGTATTGGATTTGGCCCAGACGAATTGGCTAAAATGAAATTCCAAATTTCAAAGCTTGACATGGAAAACCTGAAGAAGGGGGCCTGAGTAGGGGTTGCTTAAAAGTTAGTTCTTCAAAATTAACTATTGTTAAATTGGCAAAGGGGAATTTGTTGGGTGAACCAGTAAATCTCCATTCCCGTCCCAAATTTCACCAGCAGATGGTGCCAAAGTCAGATTAACCTAACATGGTAAATTAATAGTCTAAAAAGTCATTGATTAGATGAAGACTTGTTCTGAAGCAAAGCAACACACAATTGTGGAGTATGTTATATTATTTTGTTTTGCTAAAATATACTTTGAAACTGCTTGAATATTTTAATTTGCTATTTCAAATTATTATTATTATTATTCAAATTACTATTTCCATGCTCATTCAAAGTCAAAGTCAAAGTCAAAGTCAGCTTTATTGTCAATTTCTCCACATGCCAAAGACACACAAAGAAACCGAAATTTCGTTCCCCCCTATCCCACGGTGACAAGACATCGTTCATCGTTAGCTAATGAGAATGAGACATGTTAATCACAGTTAGAGTAAGCTGCAATATACTTTATTTTATTCTACTTTGCAATACTGTATAGTTAGTAGCAACTTGAGCAGCATCATAGCACTGATGTTTCATTTACACATGAATGTATAAAGAGTTGAGTAAGGACAAGGGGCTGACAGTGATACCGTGGGTGGAAGACTGCAATCCCACGCTTGAGCTTGACCTAGAGGTCTCCAGCTTCTCAAAATACGTTTTGAAGATGCTTGAGTGTTGTAACCTGCTAACTAAGAGAATCCACGATCATAGTTATGATTATGTGTTAAATTGACGATTGTGAAAGTATGTGTTATGATTGTCACGATGTTTAATCAGTATCAAACATGTATGTAATATTGATGTTCCATTTACACATGAATGTATAAATGTGAGCGAAGACAAGGAGGCGGAAAGGGTTAATGGTGATACTCACTGGTGGAAGACTGAGATCCCACATATGAGCATGACCCCGGTCACGTTCATCCAGTTGAAGCCTAAACAAAATGCTGTTTGGCGGAACACAAGTCAGAGAAAAAACATTTGCAAATGTCACGTTGACGGACAGTTGACAAGATTTGGAAGTGGGAAACAGGATGAAGCATCCCTGAGAAAATTGCTACTTCCGTGAGAACATGGTCACCTCATCTGGTTGAATCCGGATGAGACCGGCCGAGATACAGGTGCAGTCTATTCTGGAAGCATTTGGGTCATCTGAGGCCAATGTATGACGTCATGGAAAAGAACTGGTACGTGACCAAGCAGGCATAGTACCCACAAACTGGACTGGTATAAAAGGTGCGTTCAGACAAAGAGCATCGCTCTCTCTCGCCCGGTGGCCTTTTCCCGTTAGGGGTATGGCCCTGAAGCTACTGCCGTGGGTCGAGAACGCCGATTAGACAAAGATAGATTTCATTCTTTCTGAGATTAACCCAAGGTCCGTTAAGATGAATTTATACTTTCTTCAAATTGGACGTAGTCAAATTTTAAGCTCAAAGACAGGCTAAGAGATGCAGACCTCGGTGAAGGAGAGAGGAGCCATTTTTAGGGCGTTGTCATCTCCATTCTTTCGGTCAGCCTGTTCTTTTAAACAAAATTCGGATTTTGGAACGAGGAGAACTGATCACTCGACTTTTCCACCAAACAGCATTTTAGACCTCTAGCCTCTTACCCTTTTTTACTATATTTTTGAGTTTTCAATCGAGAGAACTTCGAGACTGAATAATTTTTGCTCTATTGAGAATGGTGAGTGGAAATTATTGTTAGTTGTTCGAACAATTGAAACTTGTAATTCTCTTTCTTGCTTATTCATTAAATTTCTACTTTATAATCATTTAAGTTCGATTAATGATTATTTTGATCTTTTATGCTTTAAATCTCTTTTGTTTCTCTATCACAGTCATACTTTAAACCGTTCAGTTCTTTTTTAAATGAAGACAGCTTTAATCCTTGACATCAGGGGAAAGTCAGAATCTGGTTCGAAACTGTTAACTTAAGATCAGCTAGTGTGAGTGTACGCAAGTGAAAATAAACGAGTTCCTGCGGTCTTAACAAAGACAGCTAAATTATTCCGAGCGGATAACAAAAGCAACAATCTTAATAGGAAAGAAGAGCCGCTGAAACGGCCGCGATCGAGGAGATCCTGGGTCTCGACAAAGTAGTTACTCAACCCTCGGGTTTCTTTGATTTCAGCGGGACTGGCGTCCGGAAATACGGAATTAATAAAAAAATAGATTAGTTACCTGAACAGCGGTTAGACTCGGAACAAATCTTCTTTCCGTACCGGCTTAAATCAATTCTCGTCTCCCCTACAGACTGCGTTACTGCAGAGGGGCTAAAGTACAGAATTTTACCCTTTAAACGGAGAGCCGGTCATTTACATCAGATAAGTGCACGATTGACAACTTGAGTCATCTAATTAACTCGAAACACCTGCAAGGGCTTCCTGAGCCTTGAAAAACACTCAGCTTGGCTCAGTAAACTAAATCACAAGTATGGGGAAGACTGCTGATCTGCACGATTGACACATGGGTGACTTACATTTCTGTGAAGGCAACATAAATGCTGAAAAGTACATACAGATTTTGGAGCAACATATGCTGCCATCCAAGCGACGTCTTTTCCATGGACGCTGCTGCTTATTTCAGCAAGATAATACCAAGCCATATTCTGCACGTGTTACAACAGTGTGGCCTCTAAGTAAAAGAGTCCAGGTTCTCCCCTGGCCTGCTTGCAGTCCAGACCTGTCTCCCACTGAAAATGTGTTGTGCATTATGAAGCGTAAAATACGACAGGGAAGACCCCTGACTGTTGAACAACTGAAGCGGTTCATCAAGCAAGAATGGGAAAGAATTCCACATGAGAAGCTAAGAGAATTAGTCTCCTCTCTTCCGAAACGTTTATTGAGTGTTATTAAAAGCAAAGGTGATGTAACGAAGTGGTAAACATGCCCTTTCCCAATTTCTACTGCACGTGTTGCAGCCATGAAATTCCAAGTTAATTATTATTTGAAAAATAAAATAAACTTTATGAGTTTGAGCATTAAATATGTTGTCTTTGTATTGTATTCAATTGAACTGATAGAACTTTATTCATCCCACAGCGGGGAAATTCACTTGTCACAGCAGCGCATATGAGTGCAAGAATAATACGAGTGCAAGAATAAAACAAGTGCCAGAATTACAAAAAAGGGTAAATAACAGACAAGGAGAAACACAAGTGCTGCTAGTAGAGACGAAACACATTCATTATATCAGGTGGCATGCATGTTGTAAAGTCTGACAGCAAAGGGAATGAAGAACCTGCGGGACCGTTCCTTCCTACACCGAGGGTGCAAAAGTCTGCCGTGAAAGGAGCTGCTCAGGGACCGTACAATCTCATGGAGGGGGTGAGAGGTGTTGTCCATGATGGATTTAAGCTTAATCAACGTCCTCCTCTCACCCACAACCTCAACGGAGTCCAGGGGACAGCCCAGAGTTCGCTCGTCTGACCATCTTATTCAGTCTTTGCCTGTCCCGGTCAGTACTGCCCAACACCCCAGCAGACCACAGCATAGAGCAGGGGTGGGCAATTAATTTTTACAAGGGGCCACATGAAAAACGTGAGTTGTGTCAGAGGGCCACACCTACGATAACTTAAACCTGCTCAATTTCCTTCCATTGTAAAATGCATTAAATTATTTATTTTAAATAGTTGTTACTGGTAATTAGAAGAATACAATTATTCTGTTTGTGTTTATATTAAGCTATGTGAAATTGTGGTGTAAAGGTCAAATAAAAAAAAAGTCATTAATCAGTACAATTTATTCTTAACGTCCTTAACTTTTCCTCAAATGACAAAGCCGCTGCATCTATGGGTGTGAAGTTTGATAAAAAGTCCTTGTTGGGCTTGCAGTTTTGCTAGCAATGCATTAGCCTCTGATGAAAATAAACGAGTTCCTGTTTATCAGACAGATGTATTTTTTTCTCATGCTTGGTCATGTAGTGGCGACTCAAATTCTATTCTTTAAACACAGCGACCTGTGTACCACAAATCAGGCACATGGCTTTACCTTTCATTTCTGTAAAGAAATACTTGGCAGTCCATGTCTTGTTGAAAACATGGCACTCCTTGTCAACTTTTCTTTTCTGAGGGTAAGCACACGTTTCTCGGGCAGCATTACTTCGCACTGTTCACCTTCACGCACAGCTCACATAAACGTACGCTACACGGGAGTGCGATGCCTTTCAAAATAAAAGCGAACCAGTTGTATTGTATGCACGACACTAATTTAAAAAAAAAAAAAAAAATTTGAAAGTTACGATTGGCTTCATGCGGGCGGGACAGGGACGCACAAAGGGCCGGATGTGGCCCGCGGGCCGTAATTTGCCCAGGTTTGGCGTAGAGGATGGCTGAGGCCACCACAGAGTCATAGAAGGTCCGGAGGAGAGCCCTGCACACACCGAAGGACCTCAGTCGCCTCAGCAGGTGGAGGCGACTCTCGCCCTTTTTGTACAGGGCGTGGGTGTGATCAGTCCAGTCCAGTTTGTTGTTAAGGCGAACACCCAGGAATTTGTAGTTCTCCACTACCTCAATGTCCGATCCCTGGATGTTCACCGGAGTGAAGATGGGTGCTGTCCTCCCGAAGCTCACAATCAACTCCTTCGTCATGCTGGTGTTCAGCTGAGGCTGGTTGAGCTCACACCAGCTGACAAAGTCCTTGACGACCGTCCTATATTCCAGGTCGCTCCCCTCCGAGACAAATCCAACAATGGCCGTGTCATCGGAGAACTTCTGGATGTGGCAGTGAGCGGTGTCATGGGTAAAGTCTGAAGTGAACAGGGTGAAAAGGAAAGGAGAGAGCACCGTACCCTGGGGGACACCTGTGCTGCAGCGCACCACGTCAGACTCACAGCGATGTAACCTCACATACTGAATATAGGTTGAAAAGAATTTTCAAATCATTGTATTTTGTTTTTAATTACATTTTACACAATTTCCCAACTTCAACCGAATCCGGTTTGTAGAAAAGACAAATCTGTTGAAGTAGTTGCATATACAGTAATCCCTCTTTTATCGTGGATAATTGGTTCCAAGACCACCCGCGATAGGTGGAAATCCGCGAAGTAGTGTCACCCTCTCATTCTTAACATGCATAATTTTTTTGTGTATCAATAAATGTATATTAAACCATATAAAATCATATGTTATCATTAGAACATTAACTAATGGTTTCAAACATGTGAATACTATATAGTATAAATGACATACAGAAAATAATGTATAAATATAAATATAATACGTGCGTGTGTGTATATAACATATGTAGATGTTGCTAAAGTAGACATACTGTAAACATATTTTTAGAACTCTTTTATTATTATAACAACTTCTTTATAACAAGATAGAAGAAGTGTACATACTGTAAATATGTTTTTATAACTTTTCTATCAGTATAACAATTTTTTATAACAAGGTACAATACTGTAAATGTGTTTTTAGAACTCTTATTATAACAACTTTTTTATAATAAGATACAAGTGTACATACTGCAATTATGTGGGCACTCGCTGCCTTCTGCTGGCGTGCGGGCAACTTTCGTGCCATAATTCCTTAATTTAGAAATTATTTTTTGATTTTTTTTGGGGGGGGGGGAAATCCACAATGTACTGAAGCCGTGATAAATGAACCGATGGAGTGAGGGATTACTGTAAGTTAGCCCATATTTATTCAATATTTGTTTAAGTAGTTGCACATATGTACGTTATCCCACATTTACTTAACATCTGTTGAAGCAGTTGCACAAATGTTATCCCACATTTACTCAATATTATTATTTTATGCTATAGGGATGGGAATCTTCACCATCAAAACGATACGATACACATCTTGATACACTGCCAACGATTCGATGGATTCACGATTCATGGAATTGCCAATGATAAGATGCGATACGATTTTCCCATCTCCTGCGATACCGTGCGATACAGTATGATTTAATTTTAAAACTATGCTATCCAGTACGATATGATACGGTGCAATGCAGAAAAAAAATACACCATGGAATACATAGTTCAAGTTTTGGCACTTGAAGCATTAAAGCTGGCTGTGCTTTTTTATTTTGAAACACAGGAAGTACAACATAGAGAGTGATTAATTGCAGGTCTCTCTGGAACTTTAGGGTATAAGTATAACCTTTAACAAAAATTAAGATTTCTCTTAAGTGCATTTTGTAAGGCAATTTAGGGTCTACACAAAGACATGTTTTCAAGTTAAGCTTTTAAAAGTGCATTAAGTTTATACAGTTTGTGTAGACAAATTCGTTGTGCTGCCTGTGTATCTTATAGCTGCACAGCTATGGGTGTTGTCTTATCCAGCTCTCTATCTCGTTTGCAGAACCCGAAAATTTTCCACACTGCAGACTTAAAGCTCACCACCAAATGTATAATCTCCATCTCATTTTCCTCCATGCTAACCCGCTATCTGACTGACTTGCCGCCTCTGTACAATTCGAAGAAGGCCAGTTTGGACCCGCCTATTCATGCGAGACGTGAGCTGAGACTTGAGCACAGATTTGAGTATTAGGAGTGACTGAAACCCAGACACCCGTTTCTAAAAAGTTATAATTATAGATATTAATTGATTTTTATCCATGCAAATAATTTAGATACGATGCATCTCAAGTTTTTGTGTGTTTTTACCGATGCAGAAGTTTGCAAATCGATGCAACTGCATCTTACACGTCGTATCGATTTTCCCAACCCTAGTATGTTGTGTTAGTTTGACAAGAAAAGAAACTCTAGTTGCATTGTTTCACAGGTAAAAAAAAACTCAGCACGCTTCGAGATATCTCCCTAACCACAGCCGAGGAAGTGTCAGTCAACAGTGGAGAAGCCAACCGGCTGATGAGGAACAGGACAGAAACTGAAACCTGACTGCCGGGGTCACTGTCGCCTTGCACCACACTACATTCATTAGCTAAACAGCGTTGCTACAGCCACGAACTCGCCTCCCCTACTTTTTTTCTGAATTTGAACAGGTCGATAAATATTAGCAAATGCTATTTTATTAATAGTGTGTTTGTGTGATCACTGTATATCCTGTTTTGTGTATTGTCCTTATTTCTCTTTTCTGTATTGTGCATATTGGCTGTAGTTTGATTTTTTAGGTGTTTCCCCAAACTTCAACACAGTATGTCAGATATGGCAGAAATAATGAATAATAAAGGGTGTGTAATGACTTAGAATCCAGAATGTTTGTTTTAGACAGAATTCCCAAACACTTAGCTAGTTTTGGTCGTGTGTATTCTACATGAGGTTTCCAGCAGACTTTATTATCTAAAATCGCACCAGGAAATATAACTTCCTGTACCCTTTCTATTTTACTGGTATTAATTAACAATTTTACATTGCATTCTGTTTTGTGTCATCCAATTAACATAATCTTTGTTTTGCTTGGATTTAATGATCATTTATTTTTGTCGAACCATCATTTCAGTTTGTTTATTTCAGCTGTGATTGTCTCCAAAGTCTGCTGCAAATTCTCACCTGAGCAAAAAATATTGGTATCATCTGCAAATCGAACAACTCTTAGAATTTGTGAAACTTTACAGATGTCATTGATATACAATAAGAACAGTGTTGGACCTAATATTGACCCTAACCCTTCCATGGCTGTTTGTACTGTCATGTCGATCATTCCAGTCTGTAGAGCAGGGGTGTCCAAGTCCAGTCCTCGAGGGCCACATTCCTCCATGTTTTCCAAGTTTCCCTCGTTAAACACACCTGATTCAATGATCAGGCTCCTGCACAGGTGTGTTTAACGAGGGAAACTTGGAAAACATGTAGGAATGTGGCCCTCGAGGACTGGACTTGGACACCCCTGCTGTAGAGGATTTGTTTTTAAATTTCTTTGCTATCTCCAAAATTAACATTAACAAAGAATTTGTTATAACCATTCACTACATCCTTCATATTATCTATAGTCTTGTCATTTTCAGTGAAGTACTTTGGATAGTTTTGGATACATTTCTCACAATGCTATTTAGAACATTCCATATGCCTTTAAAAATTGTTTTGCTTTTGTAAGTTATTATAATAATCTTTCTTACACTTACTTATTTGATATTAATGTTGTAGTTACAAGACAAGTGCATGTATTTATAAAATCTAAGACAATGCTATCATGTATCCACTCCTCGGTGGCGCCGATTGCCACATGCAGTGGAGCTTACCCACGGTTCCTCCTCCGAGCCTCGTGTGTCAGTGTTTGTTGTGATGGTTTCCGTTCACGTCTCTGTCCCGCGTCTGTGCATTCGTCCCTCCCCGCCTGTCCTATTTGTAATCAGCGTAATCACGGTCACCTGCCCCTTATTACCCGTGTGCTATTCAAGCCCTGTCGGCGTGCCACTCCGTCAGATTGTCGTGTTTGTCTCCGTCCTGTTTGATAGGGTTTACAGATTATCTTGATTATGTTGATCGTATGATTATGTTGGAATGTAGACTGGAATTATTATCTTTGTTTAAACCTTTTACCTTTCCTTGACTCTGAAAAGTTTAACCATTCAGTTGTTGAAAATTCCAAATGGTGTGGAAACATTCTTGCTTAGTTAGTCTAAAATGCTCCACTAGTTTCTGTTTCCACGACCTTGTAAAACAATGAGCTGGGACCCTCCACACTGATTAACCAGTTGCTGAGGTGACCACCAAATATGTCCAATGTCACCCCCACCCTACCTGTTCTCAATAAATATGCTCTTGCAAGAGACCAAAGGCAGACTTTGTTCGAACATTGCTGTACCTACAGTAACGAGCAAATTCTCCACTTGCAAGTGCTTAAAGGGCATACTGTCCCCCGTGTGGTTCTTGCAAAATAAGTTAGAGTGAGCACCACTCTAACACTGTTAATTCCTGTTTTTCTTTGTTCCTGCCTGGTTGCCTCCCTGTTAGTGCTGCCATGTTCTCCTGCCTGTTTGTTCCCCTCATCCTCTCCTCCACCACCGTATTCCCTTCAATAAACCCAGGTCCAAGATGCATTTGGTCACGCTGCTCTATTCCACACATGACAAGTGGTCGATTGTTAATTGCGAGAGATGCGTTCCAGAATCACCCGCAATACACATGGTAAATTAAAAGGTGTTTGTTTCTGACAGTATGATAACTGAAGAAAATGGGTTCCAAAAACCCCTGCCTACAAAAAGAGAGATGATCACACCTCATTGATTAAAGTACATAAGCATACAAATATAGTCACACATTGAATCAATAAAAGACACACTTTAAGCATGACTACACAATAAATCAATAAAGAAGAACATTTTTCAGTTTAAAAGAAGACGTAACTAGACTTTTTTTTTTATTTGTGATCGACTAAATGGTAAAGAGAAATGTCTTCATAATAACTTCATGATCTTATATGTATTTTTGTGCACTTTGAAATAACAAATGTTTTTGGGATTATTGCCTGATTAGCTTAATAACCTTTTGATGATGATGATAGAACTTTATTCATCCCACGGCAGGGAAATTCACTTGTCACAGCAGTGCATATGAGTGCAAGAATAATACGAGTGCAAGAATAAAACAAGTGCCAGAATTATAAAAAAGGGTAAATAACAGACAAAGACAAACACAAGTGCTGCTAGCAGAGACGAAACCCATTCATTTTATCAGGTGGCATGCATGTTGTGAGGGAATGAAGGACCTGCGGAACCGTTTCTTCCTACACCGAGGGTGCAAAAGTCTGCCGCGAAATGAGCTGCTCAGGGACCGTACAATCTCATGGATGGGGTGAGAGGTGTTGTCCATGATGGATTTAAGCTTAATCAACGTCCTCCTCTCACCCACAACCTCAACGGAGTCCAGGGGACAGCCCAGGACAGAGCTGTTCAATACATGCCTGATGTTTTTGTGAATCACGGACACTGTCAAGGGCATCAGAATGCTGAATGTTTGATTATATCTTATGTTTTGCCTTATGCTTGATGTGACATTGTATGTTGCCTAACGCCAGCCTTGGATTATTGAAAAATGTTCTGGACAGAGGGAATTTTTTTGCCTAACAATGAAAATATGTGGTAGGAAGCATGATTAACTGAGAATATGAAGAGAGCAAGTGCGTGGAATATGAAAAGAATAAACAAATCTATGGTATGTGGTGAGCAAAACCTTTGCATGAAAAATAGACAAAGCATAGTCAGGAAACATTAACGAATTGAGTAGTCATGAAATTGCTAAATGCAGCATGATCACAAGTTCACGTCCCGGCTAACAGTTTATGTCACAGCCAAAAGTTCACGTAATTCCGTATAAAATGACAAATTGGCAGGATGATGAATGGATGATGTGCGACAGAAGGTGGAGTGGATGTATGCAGAAGGTCGTCGGTAGTGCAAGGATGGAGGTAAAATGTTTACAGGGAGTACACTTGGAGGAAGCATAACATTGACATAGTCCCCCCTACACATCAACGGCAAGGGTCCACACCTTCAAGTATCTCGGCGTCCTCATCTCAGACAACACCTCCAGGTCAGAGAACATCACTTCCATCACCAAGAAGGTTT